>NW_026705180.1:0-65000 GCF_029867415.1 Vicia villosa
GATAAAAGTCAAAATAGTGAACTAACAATTTAGTTAAGGGACGACATTTAAACCTTATAATTAGTTAAGGGATCAAACCACACCAATTAATCAAACTGTGAATAAAGTGTCTTTGTAATCTTTTATTTACGAGACCATAATGTCATAACATTTTAAATTAACATAATGAAACTTCTCATATCGACAAAATCTTTAATTTAATGACATTAAACTATAACTGTTTTACATTATTTGATTCAAAACAAAGGCATTAAATCAAAATAGCAGTAAACATGTTTCAAAATAGCATTAAACTATAATATAGTTACATAAGGTGTATAGAGACACAATTATAAAAGGTGTACACAAATACTACTATAAAATAGGTACACAAAATAAACACAATTATGGTTGACTCAAAACATGTTTTGACCCATTTTGAAGTCTTTTTTTCTTTGGAATTGGCTGAGTTAAAGAAAATAGTGGTGCAAACTCAGTTGGTGTTGTCTAACTTCACTAACACGTTTGTAACACATGTAAAAATCACAATATACTTCACAAGGTTTCTATAGTTTTTTAACCCTAAAAAAATCATGAGTACAAAGTCGAGCAGTCGCAAGAGTTACAAATGTAAGTATCACATTTTTAAACCAAAAATACAAACAAGGTCACTTTGTCGCATGTACCAGTTAAGCATAAATATATATTACATATAGTATAGTACATGTCACAGTATAACAGAAGTTAAGCATAAATATATATTACATATAGTATAGTACATGTCAAAGTATAACAGAAAACGTTATATCACTAGCATAAGATTAAGCTTTGATTCTTCTGTCCATGACAAATAAGAACATTCACAAACAATATATGAAATTTATTATAATTCAACCTTCAAGTCTAAGAAACTCATTTGAAATACTTTTATTCTTAATATAATTTCAACACTTGAAGTTTGGATATTTGCATATGTTTTGATCTTCCCATTCCTTACATATGTTTTAAAATATGTAGTTCTCATTTCTTGAAAGACTGGCCGTGGAAAGACTTCATAGGTGCTAGATTGAAACTGATAGAATTAGAATGTTTTTTTTTGTGTAAGCAAGAATTTTATATATGAGAGAACTAAGGGTTCTCAAACCTTGATACACAAGAACGGAACGAGTCTGACAAAAAACGATATTACAAACCAATTACAATTAAGACATAAAAGACAAAGGGTCTTTACAAAAATCGTAAAAGTTATAATTGGAACGAGCAATGTCGCCAAAGGAAGACCACCTCCAACTTAAAATATTGATGTTCCAAACAATATTGTTAATATTCCAACTATCATTCCTAAAACAATAGTTGTTCCTTGTCAACCAAATAATCCAACAAGTGGCTAACCAAAACACCCCCAATTTTCCAACTTTGATACCTTTTACCCGACCCTTGGAATTCCATTCCATAAAGAACGACATACTTTCTTCCTCTTTCCAAATCGGGTAATCCACCCACAAACCAATTTCCTTCCCAATAACCTTAATCACATCACATTTGAATAACATATGATCCTTATCTTCCAAATACATATTACAAAAAACACAATTTAAGTTAGGAGTAGGAAAGTTAATACCTCTATACACTAAAAGATCTTCAGTGGGGAGCCTATTCACAAAAAGTCTCCAAGCAAAAGCTTTAATATTAAATGGAACCTCCATCTTCCATATCATCTCTAAGGCCTCTTCGTTCCTATTAAAAAGACCAAAAGGCGTCTGCAAAGCAACAAACCGGTGGTAACACGAAGAAACCGTAAAAGTCTTTTCCGAATCAAGCAACCAACTCACGGAATCATTATCTTCATGCAATCCCTCAAAATTCTATAAAAGAGCCCTCAAAACCGCCACCTTATCTAACAAACCCGCATGCTCCACCTCACACGCCGAAATTCCCAAATCATCCCATTTCCACTCCCCATCACACCAACCTCCCTTAGCCGCTACGGAAACTTTTTTCAAAGAAGAAATCTCAAAAAGTTCCGAAAAGGCCTCCATCAACACAATATTATCTAACCAACAAACTTCCCAAAGAGGAGTAGTAAAACCATTGCCCACATTAAAACAACAATTGGTAACGAAAGGGTCATAAGAAAAAGGAGTACAATAACCAACCATTACTAAATCCCGCCACCAAAAAGATGAAGAAGAATGTTTGAAAGAATCTCCGCCACACAAAACATGCATTCTTATATCTCCTTACCGAGCCTTCAAAACCTCACTCCACAACAACCCCCCTCCTTTGACTATCCTCCATCTCCATTTATTTAAAAGAGCCAAGTTAAAATCTTTGATATCTTTAATGGCTAAACCTCCTTTTAAGTAAGGCAATGTCACATCTTTCCAACTTACCCAATGAATGTTCCTCTTCTCCACCACTCCCCCCCACAAAAAATTACTTTGTAACTTGGTAAATTCTTTAACCACTTTAACCGGCATCTTATAAAAAGACATGGTAAAAATAGTTAAAGAACTCAAAATAGACTTCAAGAGTGTTATCCTACCTCCAAGACTAAGATAGCGGTTCTTCCACCCATACAAACGCTTTCTCATCTTATCCAAAAGAGGGAACCAAGTGGACTCTTTCCTAGGATTCGATCCAATGGGAATACCAAGAAACACAAAATTACTCTCTTCAATCTTACAAGAGAGGTACAAAGAGGCGGCCTCCAAAAAATTAGGCGAAATGTTAATCCCTATCAATTTGCTTTTGTGAAAATTGATACCAAGACCCAAAACTAGCTCAAAAGCCTTCAACACAATCTTTAAAGCCTTTACATGCTTCCAAGAAACTTCTCCCACCAATAAAGTATCATCCGCAAATTGGAGAATATCTACACTACACCTCCGCTTTATCAATAAATTCTCATATTCTCCAATTTGAATAGATTTCCGTACCAACCTAGAAAGAGCCTCCACTACAATAACGAAAAAGAAATGGCGATAATGTATCCCCTTGTCTTAAGCCTCTCTTAACCACAAACTCCTTTGTGGGACTCCCGTTGACCACAACCGACATATCACTCTTAAAGACCAACAAATCCATCCATTTCCGCCATTTATCTCCAAACCCCATCTTATTCAACAAATATCGCAAAAAATCCCAAGAAACTTTATCATAAGCTTTTTCAAAATCAACTTTAAAAAGAAGACAAGAAATACCCTCCTTCCTAACATAGTCTACCACTTCATTAGCCACCAACACATCATCAAGCATTTGCCTCCCCGGAACAAAAGCACTTTGACAATGAGAAACAATGGAATTCAACACTAGTTTCAATCTTCCCGCCAATATCGTCGCCATGACTTTGTACATACATCCCACCAAATAAATCGGTCTATAATTGTCCAAGCTCAAAGGATTGGAAGATTTTGGAACTAAAGCCAAAAACGATGAAGTGTCCGCCTTAGATAACTCTCCCCTCATAAAGAAATGATCAAAATACCTCATGAAGTCTTCTTTTAAAAAAGACTAACACCTTTTAATAAAAATAAAAGAATACCCATCTGGTCCCGGGCTTTTTGCTCCACCGCAACACTTTAACGCCTCATTGATCTCAACTTCTTGAAAAGGTCTTTCAAGCCAATCTTTATCATCTTCACTAATTCTATAAAAAAGAATCCATTCTAGCATTGGTGTCCTGCCTACCCCCTCTTCATATTTTTTTTGAAATGATGGACTACATGTTCTTTAATTTCCTTTACCGATTCTAACATCCCTTTCGTTGTATTAATAGGCCCGATATGATTTATTCTTCTCTTCTCCTTCATGACCTTGTGGAAAAATCCACTATTAGAATCTCCTTCATTAAGCCACTTCAAACTAGCTTTTTGAGCTAACATATTCTCTTTTATCCTCAATTTCGTCCAAAACCGGATCGTAGCTTCCTTCCTATTAAATAAAGTAACCGGTTGAATATCTTCCGCTTCCGCTTCCAACAAGTCATCCCCATAATTAATATCTATAACTTCCTATTGAATATCCAAATCAAATCTACCAAAAACCTCTTTATTCCACCATTTAAGTCTCCCCTTAAGAAGATTAAATTTTTGTTTCAAAACATAATCCCCTCTACCTTCCACCTTAAAACTCTTCCATTCATTTTCCATGAACGAGAAAAAAGAATTGTAAGAAAACCATTCATTATTGAATTTGAACGACTTAGGACCCCAATCATTATTATCCACTTCCAACCGAACGGGACAATGGTCCAAAACATTTCTACCCCCCACCAATTGACCCACCACCCCCCATTCATTGATCAATTTTTCTAACACAAGGACTCTATCAATTCTACTCATCGATTTTCCGTCGCCACTATACCATGTAAACTTTTTTCCTTTACAAGGCACATCCACCAACCTAGATTCCTCTATAAATTCCGCAAACTCTTTTATCTCATTAAAGTTAGCCGCCACCCCTCTCCCCTTCCTCTCACAACTCTCCTTAATTGCATTGAAATCTCCACCAATGATCCACTCTCCATCATCAAAAGACTCTTTCAACTCCAAAAGCTTCTGCCAAAGAATTCTCTTTTTAGCAATATCGCAAGATGAATAAACATTAATCACATAAAAGAAATTATTCTTCTTGCGGAATTTAACACCCAAGTATCCCTCTCCTTTGAAACTTGAAATTACTTCCACACCATTCTCCTTCCACAATGTTAATATACCCCCTGACCTTCCTAAGGAATTAGAAAACGAATACCAATGTCTTTGTTACTCCAAAAACTTTTCGCCACCGAATCTTGTAAATTACAAATTCTGGTCTCTTGAATCATAAAAATACCCGCCTTGCTTTTTAGAATCAAAGAACTAATTCTTTTTCTCTTCAAAGCATTACCACCCCCTTTAATGTTCATAGTACCAATAATCATGTAAGACTTTTTTTTTGACTCCTTCACACATCTCTTTCTCAACAAAGCTTCATCCTCCAACCCATTAATCCTCTCAATGACTTCCTCTTCTTTCCCATTATGCACCACTCCCAGAGCCTCCATAGCTTTCCAAATCTTGGACCCAGCTTCGCGATCTAAAAGACTCCATTGCCTACTATTATTTCTTTTAATATCGTTGCTTTCACTACTATTGCCGTGAGAAGTAGCCCCCCTGTCATAAAAAAATTGCTCATGTATAGACCTCAAAGGGAGAGACTTACTTATACTGCTCTTGGGAGAGGAAGCTCCAAGGCCAGGCAATGAAAATGGACATCTTTGCTTGGTAATTCGACGGCCGCCTGTCACCAAATTCCTCCCTTTAAAAAGGTTGGCTTTTCGAGTGGATCTGTTATGAAGAGAACCACAAAACCCCGACAATTTCTTAAAACTAGAATTCTTATTCCGACGTCTCTTCCTTTCCTTAATAACCGTCACTGCCTGGTCGAAAGAACCGAAAATCCCCGTCTCAGCAGTGAAATTACCGCTGACAGATTTTCCTTTTCCGCCTCTCTCCGAATCCTCCCCAGCATCCACCACTCCTTTTGCTACCTTCTTAGATAACTTTCTATTTTCAGGTGGAAAATCTAAAGACTCCTTAACAAAAGAACTAGATGCTACTGCTACAGCTTCTACCAAAACAACATTGGACCCTTGAGCAACAACCCCTACAGCAGGCTGATTTGTATTCAGATTAACATGACTCTCAAAAGAGTCAGAACTCCCAGTGTGTTCCTGCGATCCTGTGGCTCCCCTCCCTGAAAGATGTTGCAGACATGTAACTCGCCTATCAACCATCTCCGCTTTCTTCCCCACTACAGTACAAACCGTCATAGGACGATTCCCCCTTACTCCCGAAACAGCAACCTCTTGAAAACTATTAAATTCTTCAATCTCATCTTTCGACTCAACTAAAAACTCCACTGAATCTGCTTCCGAAGCTGACGAAACCGGGTCAGTAAAAGTAGATTTAGAAGTATGGTTGTTCGAATATTGACAACCAACTTCCTCTCTAAGCGCCAATATAATTTCCCTGTCGTCGATCATAACCGACAAGCACTCTTTTAACTTAAAATCTATTGGCACCGAAATCCTCATCCTAGCTACCGCATAACACATACCAGTAGCCATAACTTCATCTAAGCATAAGAATTTGTCCAAAGAATTCGCTAACTGAACAAAAAAATCAACGTTCCACGCTTGAACCGGCACTCCGTATATCCGAATCCACATAGGTCTTTCCAAATCCACAACACCTTCCTCCCATTTGGAAACTTTCTCAAAAGAGTTCTTCCACCATAATTCACCTTCCTCAACAAAGTTATTAATAACTCCACTTTCAGATTCTTCCAACAAGCATAACCATTCACCTAGAGGAGTAGCTTTAACAACACAGTAACCTTCCATCTCTAGCTTAATCTGAATGCCATAAGTTGAACCTGCGATAGTCACCTTCCCCACATATGCCTTGCTCAATCTGTTTTTAACATCCTCTGGAGAAGAATAGACCACCATACTCGCTTCTGCCAATGAAAACTCGTCTCCCTTATTGTTAATAACCTCCGCAAATGTCCTTTTCCCATTCCTCACTATGTTTCTGTGTACCCCAACATTGTCACCTCTATGCACCTCTACACCCTTCCCTGCTCCCACTCCTAATTCCCTCATTCCTCCCTCTATCCTTCGTGCTGCCGAAACCAAACGCTCGAACCTTGGTTCATTAGCGTGAATTTTCCTTCCACCGATATAACATTATCCAGCGTAGCTGCCAATAATCTCAAATCGTCTACATCCTTAAACCTCGTGAAACCAAACCTCTTCCCCACCTTATTTCTCCTTGGGGCAATCGAAACCTCCACCACATTTCCAATACAGCCAAATAAACCATGTAAGTCTTTGGCCTTGGTTGAGTCAAGAAATTCTGATATGTAAAACGAGCAAATCCCCTCCGCGACCAACCCAGAAAAGCCCTTTTGAAAGGAAATGAATCCCACATAGGAACCCAGTTTCTAAATGGCTTTCTCTTCATCTCCATCCAAGCCTCTCCCCTAAGCTGGGCTACTCCCTTCATAAAAGAGCAAAGAGATACCCAAACGAAAGACGTAAATCTATGACCCACGGAGCCAAGCAGACGCCAAACAAAATCGAACGATAATAAAATCGAAACCAGCTTAATCTCTACCAACAAGGAAAAAAAATGTCGCAGGCACTAAAAGCCCCAAAACCACTTCTCCACCGAGGTCCCTGGTCCTAAAACCAGGAGTTTAAACCAAGGATAAAGAAAAAGAGATAGGCAAACCCCCGATACCTGGATACCAAAGTGTAGAGAGGAAACCAACGCAGATAACGCGAAAATACCAGATCTACTACTCAGATCTACATCCTTGCCGTGTGCGCCAGAAACAGGACCTTTCTCCTTATTACTTGACATGTAAAATCTTGTAGAGTTTTAAACAATTCATTTTGGTTTCTTAAGTATTGATATTTTCCTAGCTTTATTCGCATGATATTAATCTTGAATTGGACTAAATTGCATTCAGTTAATTTAGTGAAAATAACAACTAAACAAATATCAGCGCACGCGGAAGCACGTCCACAAAAGAAAAAAAAGTAGCAAAAAAATTCAAAAAATAAAACTCACAAATTTATTATTCAACTTCTAATTTTTACAACGAAAAAATTATAAACCCTCTCATATAACTGCAACTTTAAAGAAAAAAAATTACAAATTACAAACCCTCTGTCAACTACAATTTTTACGGAAAAATTGCAAGCCCTCTCAACAAGTTATTTTTGAACAAAACAATAAAAAAACTCTCAACAAACTATTTTTAACAGAAAAATAAAAAATTCTCTCTATACACATAACTACCCAAATCCCTACATTTTGCTGTTGTGTAGAAAACTCAAACTAACTATCTCTATTTATATTAATACCTCAATTCTATTTTCTTTCTACTATCAGATGCGGGACTTGGATGAATATAATATTTGACCAAACAATGAAGAGGGTTTGGTTGAATAAGAAGAAAAATAAAAAATATACATGCAAGTGTGACTCTTATAATTAACTTTTATGAGTTAGTAATGTTAGACTTTAGGCTATATTCCCAAATAGGTATTAAGAAAAAGCAAAGGTTTATAGTAAAATAATAAGAGTAAAGGATTCATCACCCTATTAAAAATGGTGAGGGTGCATAATGATTTAATTGATGCCATCAATTCGAAAATGTGCATATTATAATTTTAAAAGTGTATTAGTATAGTCTGAAATTAAAAAAAAAAAAAAAAGTTAACCTCAACATTTGTTATGGAAAATGAAGATGAGTTCTTTGAACTGAAATTCTAGAATAAACTGGAAGTAGTAATTGTACAATGAGCTCTAGTACACAACAATGGTCAATGAATATGTGATAGTTATTTTAATGCATATATTTGTCTTGTTGCAGTAGTTAGTTATTAATATTATAGATGCACATTAGAGGTGCCAGATTTTGTGTCAAATGATGCCACTAGTATATCTTATGCATAAAACTAAAAAATTCTAGTTTCATTCTTGATATTTTCAAAATTTGAATCAGACTCAAATGCATTAGGTATACCTTCACTTTTCAAAACATATTAGGTTGAGAGCTTCAAAAGGGAAATATCTATTAATTAAGACGGCTTCTTTTTTGTCAAGCTTGTGAGATACGTTTCAGCATTTGAGTTTCCCCTTTTAATCATCTGAAACACAAAAGTTCAAAACTTGTTGGATCCATTATAATGGAATTATTACAGACAAGCAATAGAAGAAAAGTGCAAACGACTAACTCATGAATCAAACCTCAAACTGTCCTTAATTTTTGTTGTATGAAAAATAAAGAACATTAGCATGTATGTGATAAATGAGCTTGTTTACTTGTCCAAGCCTAACGTCATTCATGTTTTAAATAATAGTAAGCTATTGAACCCTTAAGGAATCTACAGATTTGGTATATACTCAGCAAATCAGAGACACAATCATAGATATTCAACCTTTAAGCTAGTAAACCCTTGAGCTTTTATTCTTTTAAACCCTTAGAGTGTGTTTGGATGGAGCATTTTAACGAGGGAAATTAATGTTTTGAGGGAATTTAAAATGATTTGACCAAAATCCATTGTTTGGATATAAAAATGAAGAATTGTTAAAATGATGAAAATTTATGGAGTATTTCATCTAAGTTAAATTTAATCATTTTGAAATGACACCAAAAACCAAAGAATTTGAAATTCCTCTCATATTCCATAGAATGTATTTGTTATTATTATTTCTTCAAATTTTACAAATTGGTCCTCATATTTTCCAAAATTATAAAATTGACCCCAAAATTTTTTAAAAAATTACAAATTGGTCCTTAATAATTTTTAAAATTTACAATTTGGTCCTTCAAATTTTTAAAATTACAATTTGGTCCCTACTTTTCAATTTTTTAATTTGGTCAAAAAAAATTATATTTTATAAAAAAATACCCAAAAAATCTAACAATGAATTACCTTAATACTTCATCCAAACAAAATAATTTAAAATGAATGGATTTCAAATGAATCATTTGAATTGCTTTGAATTTTAAATTCCCTTAAAATTTCTAATTACCTCATCCAAACACACTCTTAAGCAACTACGAGCAAATCAGACTATCAGAGATACAAACACTACGACAAAGTTGTAGATTAGAAAACTAATCTTTGATCTGAAGCACACTATGGGTTGTTGGAATTAAGGTTGTTTTTGTGTGTAGAACAAGTGTTTAGAAATATTGGAGGCTTGAATAGAAATTTGAGAAGTAGGAGAATTCTTTAGGGTCCGTTTGGTTGGAAGTAGATGGAGGGGAGGGGAGGGGAGGGGAGGGAATATTTATAAATAAATGTGTTTGGTTCATTTTTTATGAGGGGAGAGGAGGGGAGGGGAGGGGAGCAAATTCCCTCATAGACTCACTTTTTGCTCCCCTCCAAATTGGGGGGATTTGGAGGGGAGGGAAGATTCATTAATCCAAATTTTATTATTTTCCCTATTTTATCCTCAATTATTTTTTTAATTCCAAGATTGTCCTTATTAAATTATTAAAGACTAAATTTTTCTATGTTATTTTACGTTTTATTGCGGTTGTTTTTTGTGCCTTGTTGCTTTCAGTTGAATTTTTTCCTTTTTATTTTGTTGAATTTTCTTTTTTGATATTATGTTGTTTTCTAATAATAATAACATCTTTATATCAGTTCTTATTTATAATATATGATAGTAATAAGATTTTTTTATTATACTATTAATAATAATAATAATAATAATAATAATAATATGTAAATATATTATGTTTATGTTATAAATAAAAAATTTAAGTTTAATATTATTTGTCCAATTTTTTTTAACATTTTAACATTATTTTTATGTATTTTTAATTATAGAAATTGTTTTATTGGGTTAGATGAATCATCAAGATCAGATAAGTGTTTTATTTGCGTTGAAGATCTATAGTTCAACTAATGTGTGTTGTTTACTATTATAGTATGATTTATGAACAAACAAGTTTTTATTTGGGGAAATTTACTCAATACTATTTTATTTAGAATTATTTTTACGAAGAACAAATAACAATATTTATAAGGATAAAAAGGTAATTTAATTTTAAAATCCCTCCCCTCCCCTTGTGAACCAAACATACATGTTGGTAAAACCCCTCCCCTTCCCTCCCCTCCCCTTCTTTGAACCAAACATATATTTAGTTAAATTCCCTCCCCTCCCTTCCCATTCATTCCCCTCCCCTCTATTAAATTCCCTCCCCTCCCCTCCCCTCCGTTGAACCAAACAGACCCTTATGGAAGAGAAAACTTTGTATTTTTGCTTGATACAAATGTGTAGGATTACATCTCTATTTATACTACTCTAAGAAGAACTCTAGACACACTAATTCTAGAGAGTTCTCAACTCTAGAGATTCAAAGAGTATTCTAGAGAATTTTACAACTATAAGAAATATCTAGACATTCCAAACACTACAAGAATTCTCTAGAAACACTACCCAAAATTATCTAAGCCCAAAATAACTAAGCCCAAAATACCAAATAATTAATTTAGGCCCAAATCAAGTTTATATTTCAACACCCCTCCTTAAACTTGATTTGTGACTCCAAGCATACTCCTTAGCTTCACGAAAGTTTCCAACTTGAGTGGCTTGGTGAAAATGTCGGCACCTTGATCTTGAGACATCACATACTTCAACTTCACCTCTTTTCTCTCAATGCACTCTCTTATGAAGTGGTAACGTGTGTCGATGTGCTTACTTCTTTCATGGAATACGGGATTCTTTGCTAAAGCAAGTGCTGATTTATTGTCAACACATATTTCCATAGGATCCTTTTGTGGCATCTTTAACTCCTTCAACAAATTCCTTAGCCAAACTGCATGACAAACACATGATGTGGCGGCGACATACTCAACTTCACAAGTTGATAGTGTGACCATAGGTTGCTTATTTGACATCCAAGTGAAAGCAGTATCTCCCATAAAGAACACAAAACCAGTAATGCTCTTTCTATCATCTAAGTCTCCACTCCAATCGCTATCACTATAGCCAACAATCTCATAATTGTTAGAAGAGTAGTAGTGCAAGCCAAAGTTTGTTGTACCTTTGATGTATCGAAGAATTATCTTTGTCGCCTTGAAGTGAGTTGTTCTTGGAGCTTCCATGTAGCGACTTACAACTCCTACATCATAGAGAATATTCGGCCTTGTACATGTCAAGTAACGTAAACTTCCAACCAAACTTTTATAAAGAGTTGGATCCACAATCTCTCCAATTTCATGCTTGCTCAACTTGCTTCCACAATCCATCGGGGTGCCAACTAGATTGGCGTCATCCATCTTGAATTTCTTAAGTACTTCTTTGGCATAACTTTCTCGGGTGATGAAAATTCCTTTGTCTCCTTGCTTTACTTTGATGCCGAGATAATATGCCATGAGCCCCATATCTGTCATCTCAAATTCATTTGACATGTCTTTCTTGAACTCTTCAAACATGCTTGGATTGTTCCCTGTGAAAATAAAGTCATCTACATACAAGCATACAATCAAAATATCTCCACTTTGCGCTTTGATATAAAGTGCATGCTCATATGGACACTTGATGAAGTTCTTGTCTTGAAAGTACTTGTCGATTTGAACATTCCAAGCTCTCGGTGCTTGTTTGAGACCGTACAACGCCTTCTTCAACTTCAATACTTTTTATTCTTGCCTTTTTACTTCATAACCCAATGGTTGCTCGATATAAACTTCTTCGTCGAGGAAACCATTCAAGAAGGCCGACTTCACGTCCATTTGATAGATCTTCCATTTATTTTGAGCTGCCAAAGAAATGATCTGTCTAATAGTTTCAAGACGAGCAACGGGAGCAAATACCTCATCATAATCAATTCCTTGTCTTTGACTATATCCTTTCGCCACCAATCTTGCTTTATATCTCTCCACGTCTCCTTTTGCATTCTTCTTAGCCTTGTACACCCATCTTACTCCGATTGCTTTGTGTCCTCGTGGAAGCGTAGTAAGTTCCCACGTATCTTTCTTCGTGATTGACTTGATTTCTTCGTCCATGGCGTCTCTCCACTTTATGTTTTCTGCCGCTTCTTGGTAGCTTAGAGGCTCACGATCACCAAAAAGACAAAAGAGGTTAATGTCATTTAGGTTTTCGGTTACCTCATAAAGCTCTTTGTAATACGGTGAACTGACTTTTAAAGAAATGTTGCGGTTAACATGAGTCGCCACCGACTTTTATTTTATCCAATAAGAAAGGCTAAAAGAACAGAAAAAGACCTTTTAAAGATTTTGAGTTCGGGGGGTAAGTTATACAAAGGGAAGGTGTAAGGCACTCTTTGCATCCATGGTTTTCCATGGGCTCTTAATTGCTTAGCTCACTTTGTTTTCAAAAATGTTTGAATTTGTTTGAAAAGATTTTGAATAAGTTTGAATAAGAACTTTAGCTTGTAAATAAGCGTAGTCTTTTTGAATTTGATTTTGAAAAGGAGTGGGAAAAATATTTTAAATTTGAATTTGAAAAAGAGCAAGCAGTTAATAGCAACTACCCTAAGTTTTAAAATTTGTTCTTTTAGCTTTTCAGGCGAAAGGGTCTATCCATACCATAAGAGGGCAGGAAGTCTTTCAATTGGATATTGAAGGGTCATCGAGTTATCGTTCGCCATAAGACTGTCCCTTGCCATAAAGAAGGCAGGTAGTCTAAGGGAAGGATATAATAGTCATTAATCTTTTTAGGCATCATGCGAGGATACCTTAGCAATTGGGGAAATTATCATGTTTTACCGAGGCAACTTCGAGGGACTAGATCTCATATGATGATTTAAATGTTTTAGGCAACCTTTGCTTTAGGTATCCTCGGAATCGAGGGACCTGACTATTTTAAAGGCATAATTCGTAAGGCAACAAGGCAACAGTAATAAGGCAACAAGCAACAAGAGAGGTTACCCTAAAGGTGTGTGTGTGGCACAATCATGTGGTTAACTTCGATGACATTTATCTTATAATTAGTTATCTAATTCCGTTCAAGGATTGCACTCCCTAAGATTACTAACCACGCAGTTTTAAAATTGCAGAAATTAAAGGCAGAAAAAAAATAAAAGTTCCTACGCTATTACAATAAACACCTGCGGGGATGGGGGAATTAAAGCAGAAAAATAAGAAATATGAATAATTAATTTAATTATCTTTATCTTGAGCCTTGATCTTCCTCGAACCTTCGATTGACTCTGAACATCTGAGAATTAAACAAAAAATAATAGGGGTGAGTGCATTACTAATTCATTGGCGATTGAAGCTAACCCTATTTTAATCAAAAGAGGCAAAATAAAATGATATTTATAATAACAATTAAATCAGGGACTTAGCTTTTTGATCTGATATGGCGCGTAGTCGGACGAACCCTGATGGTAACCCTGAAAAAGTGCACAAAGAAAAGGGCAAAATTCAGTGTAGGCATGATCTTTGTAAACCCCGATTAGGGCATAAGTTAACTGTGATTAATAGAATAAATAAAAACAAATTAATTAATGGTTTTTAACCTAATTAATTCGGCAAAAGATAGATTTTGATTAAGTTAACCCTAACCATTAGTCTAAAAATTATAATAATTAAATTAATGAATTAATTTAAATTGTTAATTCAAATAGACATGTTTTAAAGTATCATTCTAAATTAACAAAATAATTTAAATTAACACTTTAATTATTTAAATTATATTAAAATAACTATTAAAATATTTTATCATATTTTTTTAAAAACAAAGCTACATAAAGAAACAATTTTTTAGAAGAATTTTAATTTAAAGAAAAGAATGTTTAAAAGAATTTATAAGAAGAGAAAAAAAAAAAAAACAAATAAAACTAAACTATATAATAAAAAATAAAAAAATTAGGAAACTTAGCTTATGATTGGGTGTGGTCGGCTTGTGATGGTGCATGATGGACAAGCATCTCTTGGAGCGTCAAATTTGGGTACTGGAGGGATCTATCGACTGACACGTGAGGGTGCTCAATGATCTTGAATAGACCCCCCCACACTGGATTGATATGGCAAGCATAGCAAAAGTGCTAGAAAAAATAAACTGCATCGAATAGGGGTCGAACCCCTGACCTTGTACACAATCTTCTGGCACGCCCAATCTCCACCAAGCTAGATGCCTCTCGCTGTTAAACATTCACCTTATAATTATTATATAAAATAAAACGTTTAAATTTTAAAACAAAAAAAAAGAACCCGCGCGCAGTAGCCAAGGAGTCATCTTCTTCGTTGTCTTTTTTCTGCAAAAAGTGGATGCTTATACCCACGGTTTTCATGAGTAGCTAAAACCCTGCAATCATCAAACTCGCAATATATTCCAGATAAATTCCAATTGAACACCTAAATCGAATAGAAACTACCTCCTGAACATGATGAGGCTATTAAATTTGGCTAATTTTGTCCCCATTTACGGTTCCCTAATTTGGAGTTCTTGGAACCCTAACATGGCATATGCTTTTACCTGCACTTGAAATACAATTAAACTACCCAGAAAGCATATAAACAGGATTAGGAACACAATTATACGATCAAAACATATTGAATGAGCGTGTAAGTATGAATTCGATCCCAAAATTTTTGGGAAAAACCGTGAACCATGGAGGTGCGATTCTGTGCTTCCAGACCAATGTTGTGTATTGATCTATCTCCAGAAAACAACAAGGAAGCGATTGGGATACTTTGCTTGGCCTTAATTGAGAGAAGAATTCGTTTCCTACCTCCTCCTCATTCACGTTTTTGTCAGTCTTGGAGCAGGGTTCTTCTGAGTCTTCAAAAATTCGTCCCTTGAGGTCTGGAAATCTGTGCTATATATAATGATTCAAATTAGGTTAACAATTGTAGGATGAATCTTGGTTAATTGGAGATTTGATTCTTGATTGATCCATGATTATGAATATTTCCAATTTTTGCTTAATTTGCTCATTCTATTACCCATCTCAATCTCCACGATTTTGAATCAATAATAAGGCATGTGGATAATTAAATCTGATTGGAAATCAAGGCCATATAAAATCTCCCTTCTTTCCTTCAATTATTTTGATTTAAATAGTTTTTTAAATGAATAAAAATTCACTAAAAATATAATAAAAACCAAATAATTATGGGATTGGGCTTGGACCCTCTTAGTGACTTAGGGAACAGTTTTGGATCATAAAATAATGGACCCATTTGCAAGAAAATCTATTTTGGGGCCTTTTTGTTTCACATTTTTCACTCAAATTTGTCCAACTTTGACAAGGCATATCTCCCTTAATTTTTAAGATATGGAGGAGTTCTAGGACTTTTTGGAAACCTCAAGAGGTCCTCTACAAGCCACTTTGGAAGATTTTTTCCATTTGAAGAATTTATCTTGATGATATTGGCTTTGAAAAAAAACTGCTTTTGGTTGACTTTCAAAAAGGACCTATAATCTTTTGATCCATATCTCTCAAATGAAGCATTTTGAGACTTGACATGTGAGAGACAAAGTTGTAGAAAATTCAATTTCCTTCAAAATGAGCTTTGAATGGAAAATTTCTGATGTTCCATGTAGGAGTTATGGTTGGTCAAAGTTCAGTTGACTTTCTCCTATGAAAACCCTAATTTAGAAACTTTTGGAATTGTTGATTTCTGATCTTTCCTTGATGAACCATGATAAATGCTTGATCAAATGGTGAATGATACTTCAATATAAGGATGTTGACAAAAAAATCAGGAGTTTTGACTGTACTTTGACCATAGTTGACTTTTAGGTCAAACCAGTCGACTGTTGACTTTCTAAGCAATTGAGTGACCAACTCTTTGAATTGAGACATGTATTTTGTCATGGAGGTAGTGTGGGATATCATAGACCATATGAAATGTATTGGAGCTTTTGATCCATTGATTTGAATTTGAATAGGAGAAATAGTGTCGGCAAATTTTGGGGTATGACACTCTTCAACGTTCCTTAGTCGTGGTGTCCTCTCACTTGAGCTTGTTTCTTCCAACCTTGGTGCCGGTGAGGTCGGTGGTGTAAGATGTTCCTCTATCATTGGTTGTTCAATTTCTTCTTCTTCTTCAAAGTAAGGAAGAAAATCATACCTTTCTCCTATGAAAACCCTAATTTAGAAACTTTTGGAATTGTTGATTTCTGATCTTTCCTTGATGAACCATGATAAATGCTTGATCAAATGGTGAATGATACTTCAATATAAGGATGTTGACAAAAAAATCAGGAGTTTTGACTGTACTTTGACCATAGTTGACTTTTAGGTCAAACCAGTCGACTGTTGACTTTCTAAGCAATTGAGTGACCAACTCTTTGAATTGAGACATGTATTTTGTCATGGAGGTAGTGTGGGATATCATAGACCATATGAAATGTATTGGAGCTTTTGATCCATTGATTTGAATTTGAATAGGAGAAATAGTGTCGGCAAATTTTGGGGTATGACACTCTTCAACGTTCCTTAGTCGTGGTGTCCTCTCACTTGAGCTTGTTTCTTCCAACCTTGGTGCCGGTGAGGTCGGTGGTGTAAGATGTTCCTCTATCATTGGTTGTTCAATTTCTTCTTCTTCTTCAAAGTAAGGAAGAAAATCATACCTTTCTCCTATGAAAACCCTAATTTAGAAACTTTTGGAATTGTTGATTTCTGATCTTTCCTTGATGAACCATGATAAATGCTTGATCAAATGGTGAATGATACTTCAATATAAGGATGTTGACAAAAAAATCAGGAGTTTTGACTGTACTTTGACCATAGTTGACTTTTAGGTCAAACCAGTCGACTGTTGACTTTCTAAGCAATTGAGTGACCAACTCTTTGAATTGAGACATGTATTTTGTCATGGAGGTAGTGTGGGATATCATAGACCATATGAAATGTATTGGAGCTTTTGATCCATTGATTTGAATTTGAATAGGAGAAATAGTGTCGGCAAATTTTGGGGTATGACACTCTTCAACGTTCCTTAGTCGTGGTGTCCTCTCACTTGAGCTTGTTTCTTCCAACCTTGGTGCCGGTGAGGTCGGTGGTGTAAGATGTTCCTCTATCATTGGTTGTTCAATTTCTTCTTCTTCTTCAAAGTAAGGAAGAAAATCATACCTTTCTTCTTGAACACTCCAATCCCAACAATCGTCTTCATCGAACTCCACGTTACGACTTATGACGATCTTTCCACTATTTGGATTATAAAGCTTGTATCCTTTGGAACTTGAGTCGTAACCAACAAAAACATATTTCTCACTTTTATCATCGAGCTTTGTTCTTCTTTCGTTTGGAACATGGGTATAGGCAATACTTCCAAACACTTTGAGGTGAGAGATCCCGAGCTTCCTTCCACTCCATGCTTCTTGTGGTGTCTTCTCGTGCACACTTTTTATTGGGGAGCGATTTGTCAAGTAAACTGCACATGCCACTACTTCAGCCCAAAACTTCTTCGGCATCTTCTTGCTCTTGAGCATGCTTCGCACCATGTTAAGTATGGTTCGATTCTTTCTCTCTGCTACTCCATTTTGTTGTGGCGATCTTGGCACAGTCAGGGGATGACGGATTCCATGGTCTTCACAATATTTATTAAACTCATTTGAAGTGAACTCTCCTCCTCGATCAGATATCATGGCCTTAATGGAAAGACCACTTTCTTTCTCCACAAGGGCTTTGAACTTCTTAAAATTTTCAAACACTTCTGACTTTTCCTTCAAGAAATAAACCCATGTTTTTCTGGAATAATCATCAATAAAGAGGAGAAAGTACTTACTCTTGCCAAAAGAGTTGGGTTTGATTGGTCCACAAACATCTGTGTGTATGAGCTCTAGCGGCTTTGTGGCTCTTGACGTTGATTCCTTTGGAAACTTTTTCGGAATTGCTTCCCAATTAGACATCCTTCGCAGAGTTGGTCTGGGTGGTTGATGCTAGGAAAACCTCTCACCATCTCCTTCTTTGCCAAACGTTCTAGACCATCGAAGTTTAGATGCCCGAATCGTAGATGCCATAGCCATGAAGAGTAGGTATAGCACGCCTTGAGACACTTTACAACATCATTTTGAATGTTCAAAAGGAACATTCTATTCTTTAACATAGGCACCTTAGCAATCAAGTTATGTCTAGAATCTCTTAAGAAAAGACTATGTTCTTTCAAGTGGATGTCATAACCTTTCTCTAATAATTGTCCCAAGCTCAAAATATTATTCTTCATGTTAGGCACATAGTAGACATTGGATATGAATTGATGACTACCATTCTTCAAGCATATGAGAATTTTACCTTTGCCTTTGACTGGTATCTTCGAGTTATCTCCAAATGAGACATCGCCAGTTGCCGCTTCATCGATCTCTACAAACATGCTTCGATCGCCGCACATGTGGTTGCTTGCACCAGTGTCGAGGTACCACTTGTTTTTTTTCTCTTCAACTTGGTTTTGACATGCGAGTAGCAAAGTTTATTCTTCTCCACCTTTTTCTTCTACAAAGTTAGCTTTCTCTTCAACCTTCTTTGAGAATCTACACTCGGATGCATAATGACCAATCTTGTTGCAATTGAAACACTTGATTTGTGATTTTTCGTACCTCGACCATGAATTTCCTCTTCCTCGACCTCTTGCCGCTTGTGGATTCCAACTTCTTTCTCCATTGTTGAAGTTGTTATAGTAGTTGTTGTAACTCCTCATCCTTCTCCTCCACGTCCTCGTCCACGTCCACGATCTTGGCCACGAACTCGTCCTCTTTGGCTCTTGTAGTTTACATAGTTTGCTTCCTTTATGTTGAGTTGTAGTAGTTTCTCTATAGCCTCCTTTTGTTTAGTTTTTCTCTTTTATTTTTCTTCATATGCTTGTAAGGAACCCATAAGTTGCTCTATGGTCATGGTCTTTAAATCCTTATTTTCTTCAATGTTGGTAACAATGAAGTCAAAATTTGGATTTAAAGTGCGAAGTATTTTCTCCATGACTTTCACATCATCAACATCTTCACCATTTCTTTTAAGTTGATTGACTACGACTAATACTCGAGAAAAATAATCAGAAATTGACTCGGACTCCTCCATAAACAAACGTTCAAAGTCACCTCTAAGAGTTTGAAGACGAATCTTTTTTACCTGCTCAACTCCTTTGTTGCAAGTTTGAAGCTTGTCCCATGCTTCTTTGGCCGTCGTTGCGTTGGATATCTTCTCAAAAGTATCTTCATCCATCGATTGATAGATGAGGAAGAGAGCTTTCTTGTCTCTCTTTCTTGACTCCTTCAATGTATCTTTTGCACCTTGACTTAGTGAGGCTTCATCTTGCTCCTTGAAGCCTTTCTCAACGACATCCCACACATCTTAAGATCCTAATAGCGCCTTCATCTTGATACTCCAATTATCATAGTTGTTCTTTGTGAGCATCGACATTTGAAAAGGGAAACCTCCATTCGCCATCTTTTGAGGACCTTGAAGCTCTGATACCACTTTGTTGGAATTAAGGTTGTTTTTGTGTGAGGAACAAGTGTTTAGAAATATTGGAGGCTTGAATAGAAATTTGAGAAGTAGGAGAATTCTTTATGGAAGAGAGAACTTTGTATTTTTGCTTGATACAAATGTGTAGGATTACATCTCTATTTATACTACTCTAAGGAGAACTCTAGACACACTAATTCTAGAGAGTTCTCAATTTTAGAGATTCAAAGAGTATTCTAGAGAATTTTACAACTATAAGAAATATCTAGACATTCCAAACACTACAAGAATTCTCTAGAAACACTACCCAAAATTATCTAAGCCCAAAATAACTAAGCCCAAAATACCAAATAATTAATTTAGGCCCAAATCAAGTTTATATTTCAACATGGGTGAGTTTGAAATGGTTGTGCAATAAAGTGACCTTAAAAACATCGCATGGCTACTAATATCATCTTTAGTGTCAAGCACACACAATATAAAAAATTAGACTCATATTACAAAAAAGTTTCATAGAAGTAGTGTTTCACAAAACATCAATCTAGTTACAAACTAACATAATACTATCATTACAAAAAGCATGATGAAACCGTTTGGAGAGCGACTCAAGTGCATCCGATTAACTTGGTTGATCAATCGATCGAGTTATCTTCAAACTTATCTGCAAAAGAAACTAACAGGTTAAAATGGTGGTAACACTATTATTTGTATAGGAGAAATTGAAAGCATAGCTTAAATTCTTACACTCGGAACCACCACCAAACTTCCATATCCACCATGAGTGGATTCTGGATTTGAATGTCCAATTTCTTATAATGGCAATGATGAAGTTCTTTTCATCCTAGGAGTAAATATTTTACCAACTGACAATGATCTTGAGATCAGAGGCTTTTCTCGAGGGCTGAAGCGGAAACTTCCAGAGTTGGTGCATTCGCTTTTTCAATATCAGAAAGTGTCCTATATTGAAGCACCATTTTGGTTAAGGATGACTTTCCTTTTGATGTTGCAGAACCAGGAGAATTATTTGTTAGAGCATCGACCGAGCGAGAAGTCATCAGAAAACTCTAAGACAAACTGCTATACATCAATAATCAAACTCTAAGACAAACCAACAAACACATTTCTTCGATCCTTGCCTCTCACTTCGACCAAGAACAAAATCATTGCCTCATGCAAGCCAAAAATAAAAATAAAGCCAAAAAAAGCCGGTTTTGAAGTCCTGGCATATTCATCAATACAAATAAACAAACAGAAATTCCATAGCAAGAAAAGCTATATTCATAAACTATACATTGTAGTCTCATGTAGATATGTAGTAAATTAGCAACAAAAGATTAAATTCCCTACTCTATACGCAATAAGTTCTGCACTAGCTTAGTCATGAAAAGCCCACAAATATGAATTCAATTTTGATTCGAGTCTTGTTGATTTTCCACTATAGATTGATTGTGGCTGGATTCACCCAAACACAGCGTGTTTACATCTCTAACTCCTACACTATCAAGTGACGTAATACATGATGCACAAGATAACATGATTGAGCATCGATATCTAGTGATTGCCTTATGTGTCTAACATATTATATATGCAGCATTAGTCCACCAAATTATAATTCAGCATGGTCATACTGTATCTTATCAAGAGTAAAGAACTGCACAAGTGAACCAGTAAGAAAGTTCAGTTTCCCGTTTATAAGTATATTCATAAACTGAGATAATTATCACCATTACTTTGTAGCATGACTGGTCTCAGAAAAACCTAATTTCAGTATCCAATAATATATAACCTTTTATAACATGACATAAAGCCACAGAGCCTAGTGTGCAACTTAGACAACAAGTGAGTATTTCCAACAATGCCTACATATGGGAGATATATATTCTCGCATGTCCAAGCGAAAGAATTGGTTTTTGCAAGTGAAAATTTACGCCTAGAACGTGGAACTACAATTGTATCACAAATAATTTCAGGGGTTACACTGTCTCAATGAAACCATGTTTCTCCAAGATGGCAACCGTCGCTTCCTTTGCGCTGCAAATACCAGGTGAACAAAACACAGTTAATGAACTTGTATGCGACATAAAATTCATATTTGTAAAATATCAAATGTTTTACATTGTAATCAAAGAACTGGTTTCATTCATACAAACAACATCCTTAATCATCTAACATGCAGCTCACAAGTAGATTTGAACCTACACGTCCGGATGGAAGCGTACCGCCATCATAAACA
The DNA here is from genome assembly GCF_029867415.1 of Vicia villosa. Lineage (NCBI taxonomy): Eukaryota > Viridiplantae > Streptophyta > Magnoliopsida > Fabales > Fabaceae > Vicia > Vicia villosa. Next base: position 22,160 of record NW_026705180.1, read on the forward strand.
GAAGCACAGTGTTCCCATAGTTTTTCAAAATCTTTGATGCAAACACTACTTGGTTGTCCACTTAGGTTTGCACTGGTAAGGGCCAAGGCAGTTCCTGAACCACGGGCAGTGAGCCTAATGAAATTGCAATCAGGAACTCTAACTCCTATACTATCAAATCCCGGGTTCAAAGATCGTTCAATAGCACTTAATTCTCCTGTAATATTCAAGCATATAATAATTCATTTTCCGTTACACATACACTCACACGCAGAGACAAGTGTGACATACAAACCTCGTTTAAGTACAACTGTGACAGGCCCGGGGAGGAGAGAATCAAGCAGACCATGAGGTAAATGATCGACTAGAGCAAAACGGTCTATGTCTGATACGTCACCAACAAAATAGCTAGCGGGCTTGTATGTTTACGGCCTTTAATCTCATAAATCCTGTTAACCGCTTCCAACAGGCTGCCAACAAGCCCCAACAAAAGGAGGTAAGAGGTAATTACTAATCATTCAAAACAAGTGAATAATAATAGGTTTAAATCTTCTAAGCACGGGTACAGACACGGACACCGACACTATCATGTTTACACCAGTAATAATTTAAAAAAATGAATAAATTGAACATAATCACAGGTGTAAATGTCATATCGTTTTCAGAGGTGTTAAGTCTAAATACATGAAAAATGTGCAAGGCGAATGAGATTTTAGACAAAGTGGTTAACACATACATACAAGTAAGACTCACAAAAGCAAAACAGGAAGAATTTCGATGTTACACGAAAATAGCATACCAAGCATCACAAGCAAATCCGTATAATGTATCAGTGGGAACTGCAATAACCTTCCCAGCTTTCAAAGCTTGAACGGCCTCTGCAGTATAAGCCTCCGTTGCAGGATGAACCACTCCAATCTCAACATCAAGACCCATGTCACACCTTTCCATACTCCAAGCCATATTTTTGGAGAAACCCCTTGTATAGTATAATGTGTTAGATTAATAGTATAATGTGTTAGATTTTTTTGTTAAAGAAAATAAATAATATAAAAGGGCTATCCGCGACCCGGTTGGGCTAGCCCGGTTAAGCTTCGGACTTTTATCGAGTTGGGCTGAAAAGCCCGGATGACAAATGGGCTTTAATTTTTATGTTCAAGCCTGGGTCTTTTATGGGCTTTTGGACCAGCCCAGTTGATTTGGTCCGTTTTGCCAGCTTTAAATATATTCTATGAGAATTTCTTTAAAGACCCTCTTCTCTTCTTGGTCATCCTTGCTGAAATTCCCTAAATGTCCCTTTACTTCGGAAATGCATCTCCGAAGTTGAAAAAAAGTGATTTCGGAGATGCGTTTTCGAAATCACTTTTTTTTAACGTAAAAAAAAATATTTCGGAAATACATCTCCGAAAACAACATTTCGGAAATGTATTTCCGAAATAATGCGCGTTTTGCTGTTTAAACAAAACAGTCTCCTCCCATTTTCATTTACCCTAAATCTTTCAAACACTCTAAATTACTTCTCAAGCAAACACCAAAGGCACTTCAAAGACTATCAAAGGCTACTCCAAAGGCTCATAGACCACTTCTAAAGCACCTCAACACCTCAAATTTGTAAGTTTTCAAAACTTTCAATTTAGGATTGAAATTGATATTATGGGTGTTAAAAATTAGTATAATGTAGTACATTTAAGTTATTATATGTTACAGGATATGTTAGGAGTGTTAGGAAGTAGTAAAAATTTGATTTTGATGCACTTAGGACAAGGTTTTGAAGTTCTGTAAAAATGGTGTCGCAGGGGGTTTCAGAAGTGCATTTCCGAAAACACCTCTCTGACCAGTTTCAGAAATGTGCTTCCGAAATATACACAGAAATATTTTATTTTTTTTTATTTTCTTGATTGTTTCTTGTTCTCATGGAATTCAATTTTTTCAGAAAAATGGCAGGCAACCCCGCACGTCTCAGACAAGGCAGAGAGACCCAGACAACGTCGGTTAGACACGAGCGGACGTCACAACTGGCAGCGACACAGGGCGTCGCAGCTGGCAGTGTCAGCTAAACACCTTTTTTTAAATAAAAAAAATGATTCCGGAGATGCATCTCCGAAATCACCATTTTCAGGACTTCCGAGGTGCACTTCCGAAATATATGAGCGTTTTTGAAATTTCGCTCCAGTTTTCTAAGAAGGTGGGGGGGTGGATAAAGAAATTGTTTAAAAGTTTGTACCGAAAAATATATCAAGTTTGTACGGAAAAATAAAAGACAATTTCTTTGTAGACCCCCTGTGGGGATAACCCCTGCTGAAAACCCCAAAATACCCCTGCTTCGGAGATGCATCTCCGAAGTATTTTTTTTCCAGATTTTTCCAGAATTCGGAGATGCATCTCCGAAAACACTCATTTTTGGGTGTTTTCGGATATGCATCTCCGAAAGCACTTATTTTCCAATTTAAACGTTGGCTTTAAAGTGTCAGACGTTTTTTCGGAGATTCATCTCCGAAAAAATTTGGGATATTGGTTAATTCGTAAATGCATATCCGAAATATCTCAATATTCTAAATTTGACGTATCAAAGTTTATTAACAAATAAATTAAAACACAAACTAAAAAAAATAAAGATGATAAACCGTACAATAAATTAAAACACAAACTAAAAAAAATAAAGATGATAAACCGTACATTCAACTAAAACCAAAAATTCATCGTAAAATAAAAAATATTAATATTCCAAATATGTCATTGGTAAATTAGTCGATCAATTAAATGCTACTATATATATTAACACGCAAATTAAAACACCGACTAAATAAAATAAAGGTGATAAACCGTACATTCAACCAAAAATACATCGTAAAATAAAAGAATATTAATATTCCAAATTCATCATTGATAAATTAATCGATCAATTAAATGCTACTATATATATTAACACATAAATTAAAACACAAACTAAATAAAATAAAGGTAATAAACCGTATATTCATATGAGAATGTCATATTTATATGAGAATGTGAGAATGAATCTGAGCTGTTGGATTTTAAAATAAATGGTAGAGATTATGAGTGAATCTTTTTTTCTCTCTCCTACATCATTTATTTCAAAATGTAGGAGAGAGAAAAAAAGATTCATCCATAATCTCCACCATTTATTTTAAAATCCAATGGTTCAGATTCATTCTCATATTCTCATATAAATATGGCATTCTCATATATATATATATATATATATATATATATATATATATATATATATATATATATATATATATATATATATATATATATATATATATATATATATATATATATATATATATATATATATATATATATATATATATATATATATATATATATAGGGGCGACTCAAGTGAGAACACTTGGTTATAATGAGAAATGAGAACAATCAATTATAGTCCTTGGATTCTATTCAATGAAATTTGTGGTATAGATTATATCTTACTTAAAATAAACATACAATTAAAAGTTACACACAATCATTTTTCTCAAATCTCAAAATTAATTAGAGAATCTCTTATGAATAAAATTAAATATTTCTTTCTTAAATAATTTTAATTCAAAATTATAAAAAATTATTTAGAATTAAAATTTCATAATTTTTATAATAAAATATTTTTCAAAATGATTTTTATAAAAATATTTTCACTATAATTTTTAAAAATTCATAGAAAAAAGATAAAAATATTTAAATTTAATTTTAATGATTATTTATTTTAAATAAATTAAATTTTTTTCTGTGCCGAAGAGATGTGATGCTATAAAATTCGTAGTTTTAAAAAAAAATTATAACAAACAAATATATATCATAAAAATAGCGATATTGTTAAAATAATTTTATAACAAAATCTGATATAACTATTTCTATAATATTCATATTTACAAAATTTAAAATGCAGTACTATTAAAAATAAACAACACTATCAAAACTAGCATATATTAAAGATTTCTTATTTTAACGTTTTTGTAAAATATAATTTTCATAGCATTACAAATATTTGGTTAGAAAAAAAATATACGTGAATTGAATTTTTTTGATGATTATATGAATTGAAATTAAAACGAGATTGCAATTTAAATTTAAAATAAATAATTTAAATTGATACTTATTAAAATTTGAATAAGATATTTTAATCTTTTTTTCTATGCTTTTTCACTTTAGATTTTTAAAAAATATTAAAATTTCAAATTATAGTAAATAAATTTTTATAAACTCATTATTGAGAATTTCATTTTGAAATTATGTAATTTTACTTTATTAAAAAATTTTATAATTAATGTTTAACAAATACTAAATATAAATATCTTAGAGAAAGAAATATTAAATTTTATTCATAAGAGATTCTTTAATTAATTGAGATTTGAGAAAAATGATTGTGTGTATCATTTAGTCGCGTGTTTATTTTAAGTAAGATATAATCTATACCACAAATTTCATTTAATAAAATCTAAGGGCTATAATTGATTGTTCTCATTTCTCATTATAACCAAGTGTTCTCACTTGAGTCGCCCTATATATATATATATATATAAAATAAAATAATTAATATTCCTTACTTTATTATATTAAATACATACTTTGATTAAAATAGTATACATTTAATTATATATTTTAATTAATATAATTAATTATATTATTAATACAATTGATTCACCTTGATTTATGTTTTTTGTATCAGACAATTTTTCGAAAGTGCGTCTCCGAAATATTTCAAGTGGTGAATTCGGAAGTGAATTTCCGAAGACACTCCTTTCCAAAAAAAAATGGTGTTTTCAGAAACGCATCTCCGAAAACACATTTTTTTTTCCTAAAAATAACGTATTTTCGAAAGTGCACCTCAGAAATTAATTTTTTTTAACAAAAAATAATTTCGAAGATACACTCCCGAAATATATGAACATTTTTAGAATTTCGCCGCAGATTTTCAAGAAGATTAGAAGATCCATAGAAAAAATTGTCAAAATAAAATCACTTCTTAAATGTGAAATTAATACACGCGCATTTTTTATCTATAAACATGTCGCATCCATTTTTTTTTGACTAAAAAGATATTCATTCATTCAAATTGAAAAATACATCGATCATTACAAATTCAAGATCGCTAAAAATGGAAAAAGGTGAATCTGCAAACAATCTTGCAACACCTAGGTTAATAGCATACAACGGCAAGCTGAAAGTGCCTACAAATATGACAAAATAAAAGTCACCAGAATATTCATACTTCTGGATCTGCAACATTGACGCCCAAGACTTCCTCAAATCTGCAATGATTTGAAGTAAATGTGTCAATCTGAACCAACAAACACCGTACTAAGACGGGAAAACCAACAAACACCGTACTAAGACAGGAAAACTAACAAACACCGCACAAGACGATGAAAACTTAAAAACACACAAAAGAAGAAGCAAATTTATATGGATAACCACTTATTTAAATAAAAAGAGAAAAAAACGGTGTTGAGGGAGGGGTGATTTCTTGCAACAACATCTTAGCCGAATCTAATTTTCTTTGAATACATGCATACGACTTCAATGCGTAACTTCATTAATCTATTGTGTGGATAATATTCATAAATTACTTGTTTTTTTTTCTTCTTTCAATTGCGGGAATATTAAAGCATTTAAAAACAGGTAAAATTGAAGTCATTTTTTTTTAGTCATTTCCTACATGGCAATGCTAATCAGTGGGACTCTCGTTAAGACTTATTAATTACATCATAAATTTATTAATAATCTTTAAAAAGGGAGTTTATTAAGAGAGTTATTTAAGAAAGTTTATAAATAAGTGTTATTTAAGAACAAAAGTTAAAATTTTCGAAACATATATTATTCAACTTTCCATTTCTATTTTGTGTTTATAGCTTCTGCATATTTAATTTTTAACGCCTATGAATTTTTTAATTTCAAAAAACACTATCTTTTCTTTTTATATGTAGTTTAAATAATATATTATAGATAAAATGTTTTCTTTTTATTTTTTATTTATTTTATCAAAACATTTAAATATTAAAATTTATCTAAATTTTTATTTGAGTTTTTTAGTTATTATTTTTTCTTGCAATATTTTACTGTTAATTTTTTATGAGTTTTTAATTTTTTTGTTTAGTTTATTTTATTTTTAATGAATCAAGTTATCATATTTAAATGATAATAATATCGAAATAAAGATACAATATTTTAATTTCAAATTTCATTTAATTTTACATAAGAGAAAATAAATGAATAAGTTAATTTAAGTCAATTTAATAATTAAATATATTTAATTACTACTATTTTTTTAAAGAATAAAAATGTAGTTAAAGCTTATTTAATGCTCCTTATCCAATGTTCCGGGGGCACTAGTTAATTTTTTTAACCTAAAATATATATAAAATATATATAAAATATATGTATTCAATGCATTTGAAAATATAAATAATTAATTTTTCTAAAGAATGTTATGTTTATTGAATGCATTCATCTAGAATAATTTCTTTATTTTGAAGGTTTAACCAGTGTCCCGGGACACTCGTTAGCATGACCCTTATTTATTTTATTTTATTTAATGAAAACTAACTATCTCCCACTAACTTTTATTTTACTTTATTTATTATTTAATTTAATGAAAACTAACTATCTCCCACTAACTTTTATTTTACTCTATTTATTATTTAATTTAATGAAAATTAACTATCTCCCACTAACTTTCCACTAATTCATTGTATTTATTTATTTATTTATTATTTATTAATTTTTAAAAAGTAGAAAATATTAAAGTGACAAATAATAATAAATAAATATAATAAAATGATTATTTAATTAATTAAAATAAAACAATTACTCATTAGTGGGGAAGTTATATTCCATCCATTTTTTTTTCTAAACCTACCTATTTTCCATCACATATGAAATTAAGGTATTTTAATGAATTTGACATCAAAAATTAAAATATTTTAATAATTTTTAATATTATTTTTTATTTTTATTTTTTAAAATAGAAATACTTTAATTGATTCAAAAAACAAATAACCTATCAACTACCAAATATCTAAAAGACTAGAAAGCGTAAAATTCATCAAACACCTAACATTAGGATAGCAATATACTTCCTAAATTTCACATTATTCCACCTTTATAAACTATTAACTATTGTGTCTATATTTGTTTTTCCTATACTCTTCTTATCCACATTATTCCCAAAACTTTTGTCATTTCTATAAGACCATAACTCATAGATAGTCTTTGTGATGGCTAACTTGAATACGACAACTTTGTTACTTTTACCTTTAGCTGTCTTGATTAACCATTCCAATTCATGTTTCCAATCACCTGATATATGTTTCATTTGTATCCAATAAAGAACCTCTAGCTAAACATGCCTCAAGGTGGGACAGACAAAAAATAAATGATCTGATGATTCTTCACCTGCACACAGACAACATTTTACATTATCAATCATGCCAAATCTATTGAGTCTACCCTTGATTGATAGTTTACCATGGCAAGCCATCCATAGTATGAAACATGCGCGGGGACGAGCCTTATTTTCATACATTAATGTTCTCCACTCCACTCTTTGGTCGCATTTTAGGATAATATTATAGACATCTTTCATCCAGAACTTGAGTTTCATGATGATCTCATTCCAATTTTCCATATTCTTCACATGAACTCTTTGGTTGAGGATGACTTTCACGATCCATGAATGTGTATTTTTGATCTCATTCTAATTTTTGTTTATTGTTTTTAATTAACATACTTTTATAAATTTAACTAATTTAGTGTAATAACTTCAATTCTCCCACTATCAATTCTTTCTACATTATTTTTGGAAATTTCTTTACCCACCTCCCTACTTTCTTGGTCACCTTTGGCGAAATCCCCAAAGTGCCCCCTGTTTCGGAAATGCATTTCCGAAGTCATTTATTTTATGAGAAAAATGGTGATTTCGGAAATGTACTTCCAAAAACATGTTTTTTTTATTTATAAAAAACACTGATTTCAGAAATGTACATCGGAAATATTTTTTTTCCAGAAAATAGGTGAATTCGGAAGTGCATCTCCGAATTCACCCCCCCCCCCCTTTGAAGAATTTGGAAATGTACTTCCGAAATAAGGTCTGAGACAGAAGAAAAATGTGGGTGCACGAAGTGGCGCGATCTTAGATACCCGATACATATGATGCGGCTCGACGCGTCCAATGGCGGTCAGCTATGAAGTGGAAAAATGTCTCACATAGTCCAAATCTCGTCAAATCGACATACACCCGATCATACGCACTTGCTATTAGATGGACCATATCGGGGAATGACATCCACTTCAAAACCGGGGCGATACCGCTAAGTGATGGAACAAGTGAATCATGAAGTTTCTCAAAGTTTTCTTGATTTTCATAGAGTCGGGCGTAGATGTCCCGATGCGAAGTCAACTCCGAAATAAGTTCCCGTCGAATTAGAGTGTGATTTTCTTCTTCTTTTCCAAGCAAACCCGCAACGGCCCGATATCCACAGTCGTCGCCTCCAACATCAACTATGTTATCAATATATTTGTGCATAAAAAGCGAAATCTCATTAATGTAGATCATGGGAGATTTTTTTATCGGAGGTGTGCGAGGCGACTTCGAAATACGCGCTCCTTTGTTACCACTACACTTGGACTTTGGTGTCGGTGAATTCGGGAACAATGCATCAACATGTTCAAAGTAGGAAGAGATGGTTTGGTTGATGTGTCTTCTTGGGTATTTTTCGGCTTTTTCGGAGCACCTTTCGCTTTAACCGGTTGAGATGGCGGTTTCAAATCGGTGGTCTCCGGAAATGCAATTTTTCGCAATTGTTCTTTTATGTGCATTTTCATTGTGTCATCCGCTTTAGCAAACTTATCCATTATCACTTCCAACTCGTCGGATATGGTGATTTTGGAATCATTTTCTTTCGGCGGGTCAAAATCATCAAAACGAAGCTTCTTCCAATGGTCGATTACCTCATCCATGCATATCGGTGAATTCAACTTCATCTTTTTAAAAAGTATACAAGCACATGGAAGCCCGTATGTCTTTCTAATTGTGCACCCGCATGTAGAACTATCCGGACCCGTTGTCGTCGCCCGCTTCGCTTCATGAAACATAAAATTCAATCCCGAACGGGATATGTTGTAAATCAATTGCGAGAATAGATTTTGGTCCTTAAACCGGTGTTCCATAACCGTCTTGCTCCGACCGAAAGATGTTTGAATTTCATTGTGTTAATTTTCGAGCATTTGGTTCACGGTGTCCCATCCCCGACATAAATCTCCCTTGCTATCACCCAACCATCTCTTCAACACCGCATGTGCGGATTCAACTCGGTTAGTCGTAGTGCAACCAAGATGTCTTACTCGATCCGTCCAAGCACAAACTACTTTTTCCTTTACTTTGTCAAGGATAGTGGATTCGACATAATGACAAAAAGTCTTAATAGAAACGCACAAAGACCTAAAGTGTACCAATTTCTCGGTATACAACTCTTCGGAGTGTGCATCCAAAATCTCCCTCCATGCGGCCATAATCCTATCCACCACAACACCGACTTTGATGACTTTACCGTTTTCATCCGGCCTATCTTTCGTGCCAACCGCGGGTTTGAGCTTACTTCTCACGTTGCATGTTATGTGATACCGGCAAAGTAATGCGATCGATATCGGGAAGACGGTATCGACCGCATTCATCAAAGCATTGTCCCGGTCGGTAACAATGACACTTGGCATAACCTTTTGATCAACTAACAAAGACTTGCATATTCCCAAAGCCCATGTAAATTTATCTTCTTTTTCACATTCCAAAAAAGCAAATCCGACCGAAAATGTCTTGTCCGTCGAGGTCACACCGACAATCTCTAGAAGCGGAAGTCTATACTTGTTGGTCTTGTACGTCGAATCCATCACAAAACGGTTGGAAATGTGTTAAACAATTTGATACTTTCGGGATGAGTCCAAAAAATGTCACGCACCGTAACTTTGTCCTCGGACGTTTGGAAGCTTGACACGTATTGGTTATCGTCTAATAGTTTCCAAATTTGTTGCGTTTCCGACCGAGGGCCCATTTTCAAGACTTTAAGATTGTGTCGTTCATTGTAAACTTGCTTGATATTTGAAACGCTATCCGGTTTTTTTCGCTTCAAATCGGCAAGTATGTTTCTCGGCACCACTTTGACTAAAGATAAATCCGAAATAACATTCTTCTCTTCACGGGACAAACGACACGCCGTTGGATGCCCGTGTAACTTGGCATCCAAGGCATGATTATGAATTCCACAAATGACGCTTAAACGCCACAAATCATCAACCCTCCGAGTCACGCGCAACTTAAACGGACACCCACACTTTCTCGATCCTGTGTCTTCGTGTTTTAACACGTAAAGTGTGAATCATTTTAGATTATTTAGTACAGTTTGTTACAAACATGTCCCATATGCTAAGAGAATGAAGCTGGATGATAGAAGCGAAGTAATGTTGCTAATTGGGTACCACGGTACTGGTGCGTATAAGCTTTATTGTCCATTCACTAATTAGGTTGAAGTCAGCAGAGACGTCATTGTGAAAGAGTAAGAAGTGTGGGATTGGAGCAAGTCTCAATCCAACTATGGTGCAATGTTAACATCTGAGTTAGCTTTTAAAGATACTTTGAATATGAAGGGAACTCTGACTCTAAAGATGTGTTAGAATCAGAATATGCTTATGATTCTAAAGGTGAATCTGATTCTGATACAAATTCTAATGAAGATCCAAAATCTGGTGCTCAAGACTCTGGGGGTCATGCTTATAAAGGTGAAGTTTTTGAAGGTGGTCCAAATTCTGAAGGAAGTCCATAAGGTGATATTGTTCCAGAACTAGAAAGAGATTCTGAACAAGTTCAAAGGCCACAAAGAGTCAGACAAATACCGAGGAGATTTTTAAAGTTTGACATGTTGCTAGATACTTAAGTAAACTATGAGGGAGAAGTCATTCAGTATGCCATGTTAGTAGACTCTAAACCAGTTAGTAGTGAAGAAGATTTCAAGAAGAAAGTGTGGGAAGAAGAAATTGAGGCTATAGAAAGAAACAATACTTGGGAGTTGACTGAGCTTCCAAAGTAGAAGAAAACCATCAGTGTCATATGGGTCTTCTAGATAAAGCTAAAACCAGATGGATAAAATTGGAAGCACAAAGAAAAGTTAGTAGCAAGAAGATTTCTACAGAAACCTGGATTATAATATTTTTAATTGTTTGCATCTGTAGCTCGACATGAAATGATTAGATTGGTGATTGTTATAGCTGCTAATAGAAATTGGCCTGTGATGCATCTGGATGTGAAATATGCATTTCTAAGTGGTCCATTATAAGAATAGGTATAAGTGTCACAACCTCCTGAATTTTTGAAGAAGAACAAGGAAGGGACGTTGTACATGTTACATAAAGCGTTGTATGGGCTAAAACAAGCTCCTAGAGCTTGGAATTTGAAAATTGATTCATTTTTCAAGCTTAAAGGATTTAGAAAGTGTGAGATGGAGTATAGCGTTTATGTTCAGTGTACTTCTGAAGGCAATATGATTCTAATATGTATCTATGTTGATGATATATTGCTAATATGAAGTTGTTCAGATGAGATAGTCAAGTTCAAGAAGAGGCTGATGAATGAGTTTGAGATGACTGATTTGGGAAATATGGTATATTTTTTAAGGATGGAGATTTTGTACTATGAGAAAGGTATAATTTTTCATCAAATGAAGTATGAACTTGAGCTTCAGAAAAAATTTGAGCTGACAAATTGTAGGACTGCAATCACACCTGCTGAGATGAATCACAAGCTGGATTCTGATGTTGAGGGTGATGATGTAGATGCTAAAACTTTTAAACAGTTAGTTGGCTATTGAGATATCTTTGTAACATCAGACTTGATATTTTCTATGCGGTTAGAATGGTGATTAGGTTTATGAACAAACCAAAGTGGTAACATTACCAAGCTACTGTGAGGATACTGGGGTACATTAAAGGGTCTTTAAGGTATGAAGTTGACAGAAGAAGCACTTATGAATATTTTTTCAAGTATTTGGGAAGGCCCATTTCTTGGTGCTCCAAGAAGAAACACGTGGATGCGCTGTCAATTTGTGAAGTTGAATATATCGCAGGTGCTTTGTCTGGGTGTCAAGATGTTTGGCTGATGAATTTGTTTCAGAATCTGAAGATCAAGGTGAGCAAGCCCGTGAAGCTGATGATGAATAACAAATTTGCCATAAGCATTGCCAAGAACCTAATGTTCCATGGGAGAAAGCAAGCAAATTGATACAAAGTTCCATTTTATGAGAAATCAAGTCTAGAATGGAGTGCTAGAAGTTGTACACTGTAGCACCTATAAGCAACTTGCAGATGTTCTAATAAAATTTGTCAAGACTGAACACTTTGTCCATTCGAGGGATGGAATTGGTGTTGAAGAGTTAAGTTAGCCAAATATGAATCAAGAGATGGTGTTAAAAGTAATTCATATTCAGAAGCAATGTCTGACTCATAAGCAAAAACTTTTGAGGTTGTTGTTTCAAAAGTGTGTTTAGCTTCTGGGTTTGTTTAGTTTTATTAGTTGTGCCTACGTGAAAATTTAGTGTGTGTATTTAACAAGTTTGCAACTAGATTTTTCATAAGGTGAATTTACAAGAGTTTTTCACAATAAAGTTTCTCTTTCAAAAGTTGTTACAATCGTTTTCTCTATTTTCTCTTTCTCTCTTCTTTCATCTTCATCTTCAATCTTGTGCTCCAACAATTAAATCAAGTACATATTGCACTATCATTTAAAAATTAGTTAAACTTTGAACCAGAACTCAATTAGATCATTGGATCGGTCTAACTTTTAAAACATGCATTTTATAATAAAAGAAAATAGATAACAAATATAATATCACAACTTATCCTCTCTACTAAAATCGGAAGAATTACAACCTAGACTTAATGCTTCCTTTGAACAGAATAGCACTGCACGTCAACCAAATATTCCATAAAAAATCCAGCCAAATCACACTAATAATTTTCCTATCAATTTGTTCATGCACCATGCATATGAGTCACTAAACAATAAAATATATAAAAATTTATAGTATTTTAATAAAGAATAAAAAATGTATTATTTCATTACTTCTCAATTTTTAAATTCTATCTCATAAAATTTTGTTTTCATAGTTGTAACTGACATCCATCGTCAACGTAAGCAAATCAACATGAAAACAAAATTTTCAATTTATAGTGACTATTCAAATTTCCGTTTTTATCGATAAAGAAAAAATTAGTGGACACAACACTCATACCACACTTTTTTCAAATACAATGAAACATTGGTATTTTTTTTTATATTCTATCATCTATTAATTTCCTTTTTTAAATTTTTCTATGTTATTACTTCCTTTTTTAAAAGTTTTTCTATGCTAATAATTTTTTATGTTATTATTTTCCTTTTTAAATTTTTTTCTATGTTAATAATTACCTTTTTAAAATTTTTTTCTATGTTATTATTTTCCTTTTTATAAATATTTTATCTTAATAATTTTTCTATCTTATCACTTTCTTTTTTAAAAAAATTTCTATGTTAGTTAAAATTGAAAATTAATATTCACTAATTGTATACAATGTACAGTTTGATTGAAATAGTATTTAAATTAAAATTATTAAAGTAAGTTGTCTTACAAAATATTTTATTAGATCTAATGTATTTTTTAGATTAATAGAGTGCGCTATAAATTGATGATGCATGGCATACCGAAGTCACCGTATCATTAAATTAGAGTCTCTTGTTATATGTCATTCATCTATGGATTCCAAAAACCCATCATCATTATCTCCTCCTCCTTTACTAGAATCCAACATGAAAACTAGCCAGAACATACATACACACTCTTGCAATCTTTTATTGAAAGATTCTACATCATCAATAACTACTAACAATTATGGTAGTCATGCTCCTGGCATCAGAAAAGCAATGAAAATACTTGAAGCTCAGTTTTCTCATTTTAATGCATCATCATCTCCATCAGCTTATAACAACATTTACAACAATACTATGCGGATGCATTTTTTTTTTATTCTTATCATCCTAATCTCCTTGTTACAGGATCATCACAATCACACGAAGCACAATTCAATAAGATAGTTGTTGCTCCTGCAGATCGTGCTGCTTCTGTCAAGGTTCATTTTAAGAAGAAGAATATTGATGATGGTAGAATCCACAGCCTACCGCACAAGAAATACGGACCGTACACGTGTCCAAAGTGTTACTTAGTGTTGGCTACTTCACAAAAATTTGCTTCTCATGTCACGTCAAATCACTACAAATTTGATAGTCCGGAAGAGAGAAAAAAGAGACGCATCTCTAAGATCAGTAAGAAATCAGATCTCCAGATTCATAAGCAAACTACTTGTGTTCCAATTGTTCCATCTACTTATGAACCACATATTGCTTCTCTTGTTAATAATGGAGATCAAAATCAAACTCAATCTCCTTTGGCGCTTCCTCTCAACGGAGTTTAAATATGTTTGCTCAAGTTATAGTGTTTAAATACTTTCTTGATAGTCAAGCTAATAGCTGTATGCATTCTTTAAGCTTTTTTTAGTGTGTCCTATCGTTTTTGTTTTGTCGGTCTTTAATTTCATGTCTAACTTGTCTTGTTCTGGTGTCTATGATTTTAATTCAATGTACCAATGAAATTGCATGATTAATAACTTTTTCCATCTTACTATAAGTTTATATTCATGTAGATTATTTATATGATTCACGTCACAAGCATTTTGGCTTAAATTGTATGTGAACCATTAGGATCTTTCCTTTCATCTCTTTATCATTTTGACAGTGATAAATAAGTATTTTCTTTTGTCTCATATAAAAATTTGATCAAAATAAATAAGAGTTATACTATTAACAAGATAAGCCCTCATAAATATTGGATTGTAAGTAAATTCAACTATCAATTTCAAAACATTTTCATGTTTTTAATATCTTAAGAAAATAATTATTTTTAAACTTCACAGGTTGAACACAAAATGCAAGCTCCTATTTGCATTTACTACCAGCTTGATAATTACCATCAAAATCATTTCAGGTACGCGCAATATCAATGCTGTCAATTACATATCGAAGAAAATTACAATGTTATAGTGCTGCTATAGCCATTATCTCATAATACTTTTACTAAACAGCGTATTACATAACAATAATGATTTTTGTAAATCTAATGTGATATTGGATGGCTGGTTCTTATAGACATGTTAAGAAAAGAACAAGTAATTATGGACTACACCATTCTTCAACTCCACTTAATCACATGAATTGTGCAAGGTATATTTGAAAGCGATGGTTGTGATATGTTTTTCACTTTACTTTCTAACCCCTCTCTCTTGTGGTTGTTCTCACACAGTAGCACATGCACACGCACACATTCTCTTTTTGATTTTTATTCAAACTTACATCTTTTAACAGATGATTAACAAGAGAATTAATGTACATATCGCTTTAATCATTCGTTGTTCGAAGTTAGCTGCATCCCCTAATTAAATTATTGTAAATAGCTGCTGATATGTTATGCATTTTTATACAGTTAGGGAGAAGGTGTGAATTATTATTAGATTAAGGGAGCAAGAGAACCATTTCCCTTTCTCGTCTCCTTCCCCATTAAAGAAGCCTCACATAGGAAAGACCACAACTCTTGCAAGAAAAAATAATAATGTCATCAGATGGAAACTCATGATAGCAGCATGTATAGGTCCGATGCAATATGCTATGCAATGTTATACGAGATGAACAATATAGGTATCTAGTTAGTATTATTAAAAATTAGATGTAAAAATTTTCTTATAAAATCTAGGAAAACGTTTTATTGTCACTACTTGAAAAGAATAAAATCAATGCATCAATTTGTTGTTTAACTAATATTTGTCCTGTAACTTTGCATAATTGTATCATGTTATGGACTACACTTGATAGAAGTGATGTATATTTATCATTTTCTCTATTTGGCATACACAATATGCAAGCCTTTTTAGATTTATGAGATTTTAGAGAGTTTACATAAGATACTCATTTATTTTTTTCTTTTCACACTCATCATTTATTTCTACCATTGCCAATTAACTCGTATATATCTTTTAAAGAGATTATTTCTTTCTCAATGAATAACCATCAAGTTCAATGCATTTATTCAATGAAGAGTGGTATTACTAGAAAGCATGACATCATCACAACACAAAAATGGAGTTAGAGATAAAGATATTCTTTCTTCCTCGAATAAAGAAGTGGTTTCTTATTATGTTTTTATTGTTGTTGGTATATCAATATTTTTAACATGATTTTAATTGTAAAATCAGTGATGCTGAAAATTGTGTGCTTCATTATTTTTATGAAAAATGTGAAAATTACGATATTTATAATTGCCAAAATCTAAATAAAAATAACAAAATTAGAGGAAGTTTAAACTGCCATTATTTACAAACAAAGAATCACCAATGCTTATGTAGCATCATTTGAATTTAAGGTGAGTCATTAATTACATCTATTTAAACCGATATAATATCAATCCTTCAACCGCCACAATTCTCCTATTTTTGTAATGTCAATTAAGCAACACGATTAATATTATATCGTTATTTACACATGAGCAATGTCCATATAGCAACATGTGAAAATATTAAATGTTTGTCTGACTATATATAATTGATCATGAGAATACATTGAAAAAAGGTTAATGCAAGCTAATCTCAAGATTTTCATATTACTATTAATTTCATTATAAATTTATCATTTTAATATTTTCTTAGTTTATGCAAAATCAATCTACAAACATTTTCACTTTAAATTAAATTATTTGTTCAACGTCTATTTTACCACACTAATTCATATAAATGTGAAATAAAAATATTTATTACTTTATCATTACTTTGCATGTTTTTTATGCTTCATTATTAAAGATAGGTATCTACAATAGCTTTTTTATAAATAAAGTGCTATTAAACATATATATCTAACATAGCGCTTTGCGAAAAAGCACTATTAATAAGTGGCATTTAATCAAAATTTCAAATATACTATGACAGCGCTTTTATAGAAATGCTATTAAAAAATTTATTCGATAGTGAAATTTAAATAAAAATAACAAAATTAGATGAAGTTTAAACTTCCATTATTTACAAACAAATAATCACCACTGCTTATGTAGCATCATTTGAATTTAAGGTGAGTCGTTAATTACATCTATTTAAACCGATATAATAGCAATCCTTCAGCCGCCACAATTCTCCTATTTTTGTAATGTCAGTTAATCAATACGATTAATATTGTATCGTTATTTACACATGAGCAATGTCCATATAGCAACATGTGAAAATATTGAATGTTTGTTTGACTATATATAATTGATCATGAGAATACATTGAAAAAAGGTTAATGCAACCTAATCTCAAGATTTTCATATTACTATTAATTTCATTATAAATTTATCGTTTTAAAATTTTCTTAGTTTATGCAAAATCAATCTACAAACATTTTCACTTCAAATTAAATTATTTATTCAACGTCTATTTTACCACACTAATTCATATAAATGTGAAATAAAAATATTTATTTTTTATACTTCATCATTACTTTGCATGTTTTTTATGCTTCATTATTAAAGATAGGTATCTACAATAGTTTTTTTTTATAAATAAAGTGCTATTAAACATATATATCTAACATAGCGCTTTGCGAAAAAAGCGCTATTAATAAGTGGCATTTAATCGAAATTTCAAATATACTATGACAGTGCTTTTATATAAATGCTATTAAAAAATTTATTCGATAGTGCTATTATAGATGATAAACTTGTAATAGAGAGGAATTTAATAATGCTTAAAAATGCTATTAAAGCTTTAAAAAAGCACTACTGAATATCATTTTTGGCATCGTGAAAATTAGATTCTACTCAGATTTTGTTTCAAGAATAGATTTTGCTTCCTATTAGTTTCACCGCTACATTATAAAACTATTTTAGATTAAATATGTTTTTGATTTCTATAAATATCAAAATTTGATTTTGGTCCCCATAAAAAAACGACATGTTTTGGTCCGTACAAAACTATTATGCAAATAGTTTTAGTCAATACCATTAACCAATGTGTATGTTTGAATAATTATTTTGCAGACATGTTTAAAGAAAAAAATTTAAATAACCATGTTTAATAAAAAAATTACAAAAAAAAATCATGTTTTCAGATTATTTACCAAAATGTCTAGGTTTGGGACACCGGAAAGGTGTATGCGCCAAATAAAATGGCGCATAAGTGTATTTCTGGGGTGTATGCGCCAAATCAATTGGCTAGCCCTAATTTTATATATGTTTGCGCCATTTGGAATGGCTCATTAGGGTAATTTTTTCCCTTTAAGCCAAACCATTTGGCGCCTAAGGCCAAGCGGTCTTTTTTTAGTTTTTTTTTTTTTAGTTTTTATAATTATCATTTAGAAACACCTATTAGGGAACAACAGGTCTATATAAAAAAACGGAAATAACAGATTTCAATTATTTTAGGGAAACGATACATCGACAACAACTGATTAAAGAAAACATAACAAAATGCCTAATGATTTCCATCGCCAAGATAACCATCTGTTCCGCACGAAGGTCTTGTTATCGGACGTCTAGCGCGGGCGTTGACGCCGCCGCGAACCCTAGCACCACCCCTACCCCTTCGTACTTCTTGCTGTGTCTGTGTAGCTGGGCCTGGAAGTGGGTTGTTCTGCTGGTCGTTGTCTATGAATTCGTCAACGCCACCATAATTTTCCGGAAACCGACTGTCGTAAAGTCGGTTACCCAAGTCCTCAAAAGTGTTAAATGGTGGTGGGGGAGTGGGTTGGGATACGACTTCCGGTCTGTAGCACCCAGCACTAGAACTACCTTGATAAAATCCAAATTGGTTCGACGGTGTTGCATAGCCAAAAGGGGTGGCACGGTGAGATGATTCAGCATGTGGACCATCGTCGGGACTTAGATGGAGGCTTGACGAATCGGTCTCAATGTTTTGGCCGAACAACCTTGTGGACCCTGTGCACGCTGCAAATCCAAGTGGTTGTGATTGGGTCTGATATTGGCTAGCGGAATGGTGTTGGTTTTCAGCTTCCTGGAAAGGTTAAGACTGTGTTTGGAAGAGATTTTGTTGGCGGTAGTTGCGGTTAGAACGGGACGGAGTCTTGAACAGATTTTGTTGTTGGTAGGTGTACTAATTTTGTTCTTGTTCTCGTTGTTGTAGTTGTTATTACTGTAGTTGTTGTCGTTGTTGTCGTTGTTGTAGTTGTTGTAGTTGTTGTTGTTGTTGTTCCTCTTCAGGTTGTTGTTGTGGTAGGATATAGTTGTGAGCACGGGGGTCTATCAAGTAGAACGGATCTGCAATAAATAAATTAGGAGTGGTAACTGTACGGTACCAACTCATGTATTCTGCGGACGGTTTCATCTCACGATCACTCACGGGAAAGTCGAGGACATATTGGCGACAGTCTTTCCACATTTGGTGCCATTCGGGTGCGAAATCCTTCCAGTTTTGATGATTCCACTAATGGTTGACTCGTCTGAGGTGCCACACTCCCAAGTCAACTTGAGGATCAGGTATACCTTGATGCATTCCGAACTGTAGTTTGACCCGGTCACTATGATGCATTTCGATGATGTTGTACCAGATCAGGCAAGTTCTTGCAGTCCAAATAGCTGCATCTGCACCTCTAGGCTCATGGTCGCAATCGAGATACGGTCTTCAGATAAACTGCATGCATAAGAGTTATACATTATTTTGGTCAAATATTTATAAAAAATACACTTATAAAAGAGCAAAAGATTAGAGATAATACATCCTCGGGTCGCCAGATAAACTGCATGCATACGACGTCGCCAATAAATATTTAAGTTATAAATAATTAACAACAATATTTCCCGCCAAAAAATAAAATATTGTATAATATTTACCCGCTAAAAAATACTTGGTACAAGTGGTATGCTCTTCTATAAATAGAGGTGTGTGTGTGTGGAGTTGAAGTATTAAATCTTTTTTTCTTCTTACTTCCAATAGTTATAAATGGATTCAGTTTGGGCTGTAGTCTTTTTTGAGGAAGGTAGTCACATGCGGGTTTGTCTGAACCTGCATTGGGATTTCAAGAGAATTGTTAGAGCCATCAACACCGGGTTTCGTCAACTGGATGGCCCAACCAGGAAAGTTAAACAAATAGATTATCGTTGTCCATACATTACGTTGACGGATAATAACCCAGAAGGCACCTACATGTATTATTGGGATTATGTGAAAGACGATGTGGATGTGGATCTAATGTTTTGGACACACGGTGGAGAAGTTAATCGAGGCGTTGAAAATCCACCTGTTCTTGCAGTGATACTTAAGTAGTTTAGATTGTGTATTGTGTATGATGTGGTCAGACACATCATACTTTAAAATCCTCTTGTTTTGTGTTATTTTATTGTTGCAATATAATTTCGTGTTCTACCAGTTGTTGTAGTGTTTTCCAAGTACATGTTGCAAACACTATTATGGTGTAATTAGTCCTTGGATCATTTAATTAAAATTGATGTGGTTGTTGTGTTAATTGTGGTTGGTGCAAACATTAAGTAAGCTAACAGACATTTACCATTGTGCGTTTGTCTTTTACATTCAATTTGGAATCTTGAGACAGACATAGATCAGCGTGCGTCTGTCTAGTCTCGTCATGTTGGAATCTTGGGACAGACCTAGATCAGCGTGCGTCTGTCTAGTCTCGTCATGTTGGAATCTTGGGATAGACCTAGAACAGCGTGCGTCTGTCTAGTCTCGTCATGTTGGAATCTTGAGACAGACCTAGATCAGCATGTGTCTGTCTAGTCTCATCATCCTGAGACAGACATATATCAGCGTGCGTCTGTATAGTCTCCTCATGTTGGAAATCTATTGACTAACTCTATATTACACAATGCAAATCTGTAAGCATGTTGGTAAACATTACGAAATAAAGCATTATCCTATATAAGACAACCAATATTTCTAAACATTACAACACACACAAACAATATTGCCTATTATCACCTGATATTACAACACCCAAACACTAACCCGAAAAAATGGCTTCATCTCTCCAATACTTGGTAAATGCCCATCTAAACGGTGAGACTTACTCACATGAAACAACCGGTTTTGTGATGAGAAACATTCAAGTTGTGCCATTTTTGTTAAGCAAAAGAGCCACCTTTACATCCTTCATTCAGCGACTTCAGGCTAAGATTGCAATGGGTCCTATTGCAAACATTTTCTACCAATGTCCTTCTTTCAATAACAATAACACCGTCAAGTTTTATGAGATGGAGATTGCAAATGACGAAGACCTCCAGGATATGTTTGCTAACCACGAATATTCTGGCTTGGTTGCCATCGAGCTGTACGTTACTATACAGGTTGAGACACAAGAACCTCATATTGTTCAGTCACAAGTTATTGACCCACCAGTCAACGAGCAAGAAGAGGTTGATGTCATAGACGAGGAAGAAGAAGATCTGGAAACTGAATTTGACGACATGGTCAACGAGGAATCCGAAGACGAGCAACACATGTCGGTGCCTCCAGCTCATGTGTACGCACCTCCAGCACATATGAGTAACTTGAACCTGCAAGGTGACGAACCATCATCTGACATCTTCTTCACACCGTACATCCAAAATGACGATGAGTTAAAGGAAGGAGACAAGTTTCCTTCTAAGGAGGCATGTCTTAGAACAATAAAAAAATGGCACATGGCGCACAACGTTGATTTTGAAGTAGATCGTTCAAACCTGGAACGGTATGTAATTTTCATACCCCAAAATTTGCCCATACTAGCTCTCTTATACAAATTCAAATCGATACACAAAGCTCCTAGACACAACTCTCCTACACAAGGCTCTAAAACATGGGTTTGGCTTAATCAAAGGAAAATCAGTGATTCAATGGCTCTAAAGCATCTCATATGGCTCAATATATCTCATATCATCTCCATGACAAGTATCAAGTCTCATCTCAAAGGATTGACCAATCAATTGTTCAGAAAGTCAACAGTCGACTAAGTTAACCTAAAAGTCAACTGTGGTCAAAGTAAAGTCAAAACTCCTGATTTTTTGTCAAGATCCTCATATTGAAGTATTATTCACCATTTGATCAAGAATTGATCATGGTTTATCAAGGAAAGATCAAAAATCAACAAATCAAAAGGTTTCTAAATTAGGGTTTCTTATAGGAAAAGCAACTGAACTTTGGCCAGCCATAACTCTCACATGGAACATCAGAAATTTTCCATCCAAAGCTCAGTTTGAAGGAAATTGAATTCTCTACAATTTTGTCTCTCACATGTCAAGTCTAAAAATGCTTCATTTGGGAGATATGGACCAAAACATTATAGGTCCTTTTCAAAAGTCAACCAAAAGTCATTTTTTCAAAAGGACACACAAGGAGCATGGAACATCATTTTGACATGAGACCAAAAACACTGGTTAGATGACTCTTCAAGGTTTCTAAAAAGTCCAATAACTTGAAAAAATATTGAAGTATGAGGAAATGGCAAGGTGTATAAGTTCATTGATTTTTAAGGGTATACATGAAGAAAAAAGGTCCAAAGTCCCAAATATTTTCAAATGAGCCCACTTTCTTTTCATCCAAACCTTATCCTAAGCCCATCCACGCCCCAAAAATATATTTCCCATTTTTTTATTTTTTTATTTTTTTTTTATTATTTTATGGTTTTTTATACACTTAAATCATAATCTAATTATATAAAATAATAAATTAAATGAAAATAAGATCTTGCTTTGATTCCAAGCTAAAATATCAATCAAATTTTCGTGCTAAGAGAGATTAGTGAGAAAAGATTGAGATTGAGACCAAAATAGAAGCTTGTGCTACAAATTTCAAATCAAATTTTCTCTAAATACAAATCAAAGATTCATAGGGATTTTGATCAATTTTTGTTACCCTAAACCTTCCATTATAAGTACCTAATTGAACCAAAACCCTAGGGACGAAATTCTGCAGCCAAAGGAACCTAAATCAACTCTTAAAAATCCAAAGAAAAGTCAAAATCGAATTCAGGGTTATAAGCCAAGGCAAGGAGTTTTGTTGGTTCCATCACGTTCCTTGAAGGTCCCTGAAGCTATCAGGATCATCACCAAGCCGCCAAGTACACAGAACCGTTCGTAATCGCCCACGGTTTGTTCGTTTTTTTTCAAGTTCGATATCATGAATTCATGCATCCTTAACATGTTTTGATACCATATTTATGTTCATGATGACCTTTGCTAGCGATTTGGATGTTTGAATTTGAGTTTAGGTGCAGGGGTGGTGTTCCACCATTATTAGGGTTTGGTGCTCCAAATCGGGGTTTTATAATTTAACCAAAATTGGACCAAATTAAAGCCATGGTTGAGTTCGTAAGGGTGAACCGAGTCGAACCATGGTTTCCCCGTAAATTTTTATGCGTGTTTGGCTGTTTTAGCAATTGACAGGTGTGGTAGGTTCAAGTCTTTTATAGCGCATCTGTGCAAAGCGCTGTAAAAACATGTTTGATGTTTCTCAAGGAAGAAGACGACTACGTGTCTTCTTCCCATTGGCTAAGAAAAGCGCGCGGGAGTATTTCAAACTCCAGGGATCTGACGCGTTAAGACGTACGCGTTACTGTGTGCCCTCGATCCAGCAGCCATACGATCTCCTCCTCTCTCAATCCAACGCACGCGAACACGCAAGTGCATCATGCACCCTCCTCGCCTACTGCACCAGATCACCAGCTAAGTTTTTTTAATTTTTTTTACTTTTTATTATATAAACAATTCTATTTATATATATATATATATATATATATATATATATATATATATATATATTATATTTTTCTTTCTTTTTCTCCCTAACTCTTTAAAACTTTTTATATATATAATAAAATTTATACTTTATATTTATTTATTTTTAAATACTTATTTTATTTATTTATTTTAAATACTTATTTTTTTACTTATAAATTACTAGAATTATTTTTAATTTGCTTAAATATTTTTCAATAATTCAAAATGTTCTATTTAATTCATAAAAATTCATAAAAAATATTTTTGCACTCGATTTTATTTTCTTATCCCGATTTAATTAATTAGGTCGCAAGACCAATAATTAATTAAATCGTTCGTATTTTCTTATTTAATTCATACCCTAATCAGGGTTTACGGGGATCATTCCATACACTGAGATATTTATTTTCTGTGCCTTTTCAGGGTTGACCATTCAAGTACATCCCGACTATGCGCCTGATCAAGACCCAAAGCTAAGTATTCTATTTATTTTAAAAAAGTCTATTTTGTTTCCTTTGATTTTAGGGTTTGCCCTTTATATTTTTTGAACTATGCATACATTCACTCCATTTATTTTTCTGTGCCTTTTCAGGGTTGTCTTTCCAGGTGCCTTCCGACTACGCGCCACGTCAAAAGAATGAAGCTAAGTTCTAAACCCTTCTTTTATTATTATCGTTATTTATTTTATGTGATTAGGGTTTAATTTCCTCGTCAATAGAACTCCTCCTACACTTATATTTTTGTCAATTCTCTGATGATCAGGTTCAATGCATAAGGCTCAAGGCGAACCTTTGCCCATCAACCTGCCAATCGAAGCTAAGTATTTAATTTAATTTTTAAGTTTATTCTGTTTCTTTTTATTTTTAGGGTTTGCCCTTTTAACATCTATTTGAACTATGCATGCACTCAGCTACTCTTCTACCTTTGCCTTGCCACTTTCAGGGTTAACCTTGAGGCTTCCTCCGACCGTCAACCATGTCAGATCAAATTCAAATGCAAAGCTAAGTATTTTTTTTAATTTATTTATTTATTATTAATTTCTTTATCCTTTATTTTTATTAGGGTTAGCCTGCCTCTGAACTGATAATACACTCATCTATGTTTTATTGTCTTCCCCCTAATTTTCAAGGTTTGTCAATTTGCCAAAGCTACGAACATTGGTAACCCTAAACTCTATCTCAATTATTACTTGTGTTAAACCTTTTATTTTAATTATATCCCGCTGGTTTCAATTCCCCTCTCCTCCGCTGGTTACAATTTCCCTTCCCCGTATTGCTTTAATTATGTTGTCTATATTGCTGTGGTTAGTAATTTTAGGGAGTGTAACCCTAAACTAAATTAGGATCACCTAATTATAAGATAATATAATTAAATATGATCACGTGATTGGTGCACACACGCACGCTTTTGGGTAAACCTCTCTGTTGCCTGTTGCCTGTTGCCTTGTTGCCTTGTTGCCTTGTGTTGTTTTGCAGAATAGCCAGTCCCTCGAATACGAGGATACCTTAGCCAGTTGCCTCGATTAAGATCATGGTCCCTAATGATGCTGCCTTCGATATACATGATCTCGACCCTCGAAAGTTTCCTACGAAAAAGGCTAAGGTATCCTCTGGCTGCCTACGAAAGGCTATTCTGATCCTTCCCTTAGACTACCTGCCTCTCTATGGCATGGGTCAGTCTTATGGCGAACGGTAATGCGATGACCCTTCAACCTCCAAACGAAAGGCTTCTTGCCCTCTTATGGCAAGGATAGATCCTTTCATCCTGAAAGGCTAAAAGAAACCTCATTTTCAAAACTTCAAGGTAATTGCCCCTAATTGCTTTGCCTTGCTCTGAACCTTTGTTATATTCTTTCTCATAATTCTTCAAAAGGGCTACGCTCATTTACGAGCTAAAGTCCCTATCTTTTTCATCTACTTTTCTAAAAATTTCTTCAAAGAGCAAAGCAATTAAGAGCCCATGGAAAACCATGGATGCAAAGGGTGCCTTACACCTTCCCTTTGCATAATTACCCCCCGAACCCTGTTTTCTCTAAAAAGGTTTTTTCTGTTTCTTTTAGCCTTTCTAACTTGTTTGGATAAAATAAAAGTCGGTGGCGACTCTTGCTTACCGCGACATTTCAATAAAAAGTCAGTTCACCGTATTACAGTAATCACTTGTAAAAATCCAGAGTGTGGCTTCAGACTGTTGGCTTCTTATAGGAAGAGAAGTAATGCATGGGTCATAGGGTCGATTTCGCAACAACACACATGTGTCAACCCTAACACTTCCCAGGATCATACGAAACTCAGTGGCAATCTTATCTATCATGAGATCTTGCCTCTCATAAGCTCTGATCCGTCTTTGAAGGTCAAAAATATTATCTCGCATATCGTTACAGCCTACAACTACACTCCATCTTACAAAAAGTGTGGGTTGCAAAAAAAAAAGGCAATTGAAAAAGTCTACGGCAATTGGGAGGAGTCATACAATAATCTTCCCCGCTACCTTACTACGCTACAAACTTACGCACCTGGCACTGTTTCTATTCTAGAGACACTGCCCGCGCATGACTCGGATGGAAACCCTGTCCAAGGAAACAAAATATTCCATCGCCTTTTTTGGGCGTTCAAACCTTGCGTACGAGGGTTTACAAATTGTAAACCCATACTTCAAATTGATGGAACATGGTTATACGGAAAATACAAGGGAACCATGCTTATGGCGGCTGCACAGGACGGGAACAACAATATATTTCCAGTGGCGTTCGCAATTGTTGAAGGTGAAACTGCCGCGGCTTGGAGTTTCTTTCTAAGAAATCTCCGAGAACATGTTGCTCCTCAGCCTGACCTCTGTTTAATCTCTGATAGGCACGCTTCCATTGAGAGTGCTTATAACAATCCAGCAAACGGATGACATGACCCACCATCAACTCACGTCTATTGTATTCGCCACATCGCCCAGAACTTCATGTGGGAGATCAAGGATAGGCAGCTCAGGAAGGCCCTGGTCAATGCTGGTTACGCATTTACCCAACCCATATTCCAGCATTATCGGAGTGAGATTGTACTGACAAATCCAGATGCGGGAACTTGGATAGATAACTTTTCCAGTAGAAATGGACAAGGGCTTATGACAAAGGCGTGCGATGGGGCCACATGACGACAAATTTGATAGAATCCATGAATGAAGTTTTCAAAGGCATTCGTAACCTTCCTATCACTGCACTAGTGGAGGTAACCTACTTTAGGATGGCTTCACTATTCTCAACGAGAGGCAGGAAGTGGGGTGAAGTTAGACAATCGGGTCAATTGTTAAGTGATAGTTGCATGAAATTTATGCAAGAGCAATCGGCAAAAGCAAACACTCATCAAGTAACTGCTTTCGACCGATTCAATCACACCTTCAGTGTTCGCGAAACAATTGACCACAATGAGGGTTTGCCTAGACAACAATATTGGGTTCTGCTAGACGACCATTGGTGCGACTGTGGAAGGTTTCAAGCTTTCCGTATGCCTTGCTCACATGTCATAGCAGCATGTGCATTTGCGCACCGCGACGCAATATCACTACTGTCTCCAATTTACAAGGCTTAGACATTGCTCCAAGTTTACAGTTCTGCGTTTCCAGTGGTAGCCAAGGAGGATTACTGGCCTGAGTATGATAGGGAGGTAGTTTGGCATAATGACGCAATGCGGCGAAAGAAAAAGGGTCGCCCCAATAGTACGTGAATTAGAACCGAAATGGACGTCCACGACAAAATGGAAAGAAAATGCAGCATTTGTCGTCAGGTGGGGCACAATAGAAAAAGATGTCCTAGTCGTGGCTCGACCTCGTCGCAAGTTTAATCTACTTTGTATTTTTTTTACGACAATGTATCAATTTCTTTACCACCTCTTGTAACCTTTCCTTAGTCTTTCATCAATAAAGTGTGCTTTAGTAAAATACCGAAATCGACAACGCAAACATTATTTAGGGTTACTAAGAATTTTACGAACTCGATTTATCAGACGTTTTTACGAAAATATAACACCGGAATCAAAAACTTTGCGCGAAAATACCCGAAAGGGATTATTTAAAAAAAACTCCAACACATAGGAGCCAAATGAAATGGCGCCTATGTGTGGGATGTTGCACTCATGCGCCAATTGAATTGGCTTGAAGTTTTTTGCCCTAAAAATTAAGTGTTTGCGCCAAATGGTTTGGCTTGCAACACACTAATGCGCCATTTCATTTGGCGCATACACCTTTCCGGTGTCTCAAACCTAGACATTTTGGTAAATAATCTGAAAACATGGCTTTTTTTTGTAATTTTTTTATTAAACATGGTTATTTAAATTTTTTTCTCCATGTTTAGAACGTTATAAAAAGTTTCTAAAAATAGTATTCAAAATTTGTTTCCTAAACCGAGATTTTTATTATTTTTATCATTATTTTTTGAAATTTAAAAAATTTATATTTAATTATTCTCATTTTAAAAAATTCTAAAATTTGATAAATAAATTTGTTATAGCATTAACATGTATGAAAAAAATTACTCAAAAATTTAAAAGTTTAAGGATAATTAATTTTTAAAATTTGAGAAAATAGCAAGGACTAAAACTGCATGCATAAAAATCTTGTAGGATCAAAACATTTATAAAGACAAAAAATATATTTAACCCTATCATTTTTTTTTGGAAGCAAATAAACTTTTATTTCCAAAAACCAATGAAGTACAAACCGCTCCATAGAGCCAGGTTACAAATCAAACAAAATCACTCTACATAGAGAGTATTCTCATCAAAATGTGTGGTAAGAGTTCTATGCCTAGCACACCTTGTATAGATAATGAACTTAACTCTTTCCAATACATGATCTTCTCGAGTCCCCTGCGCAAACACAATGGCATTCCTATTCTGCCAGATAGCATACATAAGTTCAGTTGTTGCAGCCTTGAGAAGTTGTCGCCTCCAGCCCTTTTTGTTTGTTTCCATAGTTATCCACTGTTTTTCATACTGCCAATTTCCAGGTACATGGTGATAGCCAAGCCAAACCAACATTTGAGTCCATACACTTCTAGTCCACCTGCACTCAAAAAATATGTGGTTAATTGTTTCTTGCTCAGGGCAGAAAGCACAGCGCAGATCTGTGTGGATACCAAACTGTTGAATCCTCGTCTTTGTATTCAAACGATCCATAAAAGCCATCCATATCAAAAATTGGGCCCTGGGTCTAGCCAGATTCTGAAAACCAATCTTTCTCCAAGGGACAGGTTCCTTTTCCCCTCGTAGGCTCATGTACATCTTCGAGGTTTTATAAAAACCATTTTGAAGTACAGCCTGCCAGTATCCACTCTGCGTGATAATGTCCCTGCAAGCAACTAAATTCTTCATCAAAATAGAGCAGTCAGATTTTGGTTGCCATACAAAGAAGTCTTGCTCCTTAAGGTAGTATATGTTTATCCATTTCACCCACATTTTGTCAGCTTTCGCTTGAATGTTCCATAGGAGCTTCCCTAGAGTGGCCAGATTCCATTCATTCAAAGATGTTATATTCAATCCCCCTGCATTCTTTGGCTCGCAAATCTTCTTCCAGGACACAGGTGCTTTCCTGGAAATCTCAGCTTTCCCACTCCACACAAAGCTTCTACAGATGGCTTCAATGTGTTTGGTCACACACTTAGGCAGTTGGAAAACCTGCATCCAATAATTAGTGATAGCAAACAATACACTCTTCACCAATTGTTGTTTCCCTGCATAGCTAAGTAATTTTGAAGTCCAATGTGTGATCTTGGAGGTAATTCTGTCTATTAAAGGTTTACACATGTTTACAGTCAAACTTCTGCACATGAGAGGGACCCCCAAGTATTTGAAAGGTAAGTTACCAATCTGGAATCCAGTGATACTCAAGATCCTTTGTTGAACTGTCTCATCAACACCCCCAAAGTAGACTCTGCATTTTGTAGGGCTAGCCTTGAGACCTGTTGCTGTAGAGAACTGGTTTACAGTGTCCATCATTGCTTGTACAGATCCCACATCACCTCTAGTGAACAACATCAGGTCATCCGCAAAACAGATACTTGTTATACCTAGTTTGTTACATTTAGGATGAAATTTAAATATCGTATTGCCATGGAGTTTCTTCAAGCATCTATGGAGGTATTCCATAACTAATACAAACAGAAGGGGGGATATTGGATCCCCCTATCTGAGGCCTCTTCTAGCTTGTAGGAACTCACTATGGTGGCCATTTATATTGAACTTGTAAGACACAGTTTGTACACATATCATGATCCATGTAATAAATTGCTGGGGGAAACTCATCTCTCTCATGATATCTTCAAGTGCTCTCCACTCTAAAGAATCATAGGCCTTCTGAATGTCTAATTGAATAGTGCATCTCGGGGAGACTTGTTTTCTGCTGTAGGTCCTAATCAGCTCCTGAGCAATAATGATATTGTCCTGAATAACTTTTCCAGGAATAAACGCAGATTGGCTATAGTCAACAACACTACCAATGACCTTGCTAAGCCTATTGGTGAGAATTTTAGATATGATTTTGTACAGGGTTGAACAACAAGCAATAGGTCTTAAATCTTTCATAGTTTTGGCATTTTGGTTTTTGGGGATGAGTGTGACTAAGGCACAGTTGGCAGCTCTCAAAATTCTACCCTTATCAAAAAAATCATATACTGCACTTCTAACATCATGACCTACAACAGACCAAGCAGATTTGAAGAACTTAGAGGTGTAGCCATCCATACCTGGTGCTTTATCTTCTCCTATTCCATTCAGAGCAGTCCAGATTTCCAAGTCAGTGACAGGGGAAATCAGTGCTTCAGCCTGCTGGTGTTGTATCTAAGTACCATCTCTGAGGGCTTCTATGTCAATGTGCCTCAAGGAATCACTAGCCGTGCCCACCAGACTCTTGTAGAAACTGAGTACCTCCTGTTCAATCTCATTTGGTTCAGTTAGGATTTTCCCATCTTGGGTTTCCAATGAGTGGATACCAATATTCTTGTTCTTTCCTCTCACAATGGCATGGAAATAAGAGTTGTTTCCATCTCCAAGTTTTAACCACGTCACCTTGGATCTTTGCTTCAGTATTTTTTCCTCTATCTCCACAGCATTAAGGACCTCCTCTTTCCATTTTTGCACTTCTGCCCTGTACTGAATATTGTCAATATCCGTGGCTAGCTTATCTTCAGCTTGCTTAAGACTTGCTCTATATCTCATCAAATCTGCCTCACCTTTAGAAATAGTCTTTGCAAGACTTCTCAACTTGGTTTGCAAACTTCTTAGCTTCCACCACACCCTGTACATAGGAGTTCCCTCCACTGTTTTACTCCAATTGTCAGCCACACATGGAAGGAAAAGGGAGTTTTCAGTGGTATGGTTTAAAAACTTGAAATGTGTTCTTTGTTTAGTCATAGTGCAGTGAAGGATAGAAAAACACTTAGAAAGGGGGGGATTGAATAAGTGTGACTTTAAATCTTGGACGATAAAAATAAATTGCACAATTATTTTTATCCTGGTTCGCTGTTAACGAAGCTACTCCAGTCCACCCCCGCAGAGATGATTTACCTCAACCTGAGGATTTAATCCACTAATCGCACGGATTACAATGGTTTTCCACTTAGTCCACGACTAAGTCTTCTAGAGTATTCTGATCACAACTTGATCACTCCAGGAACAACTGCTTAGACAACTTCTAAGACTTTTCTAGAGTCTACTGATCAACCTGATCACTCTAGTTACAAACTGCTCAGCCAACTGCTAAGACTTCCTAGAGTATACTGATCACACGATCACTCTAGTTCCTTACAACTTAATGTAATTCTAAGAGTATTACAAATGCTTCTTAAAAGCGATAATCACAACTGTGATATTTCTCTTAACGTTTAAGCTTAATCTCACTAAGATATTACAACAGCAATGTAGTGAGTTGATGAAGATTCTGAGCTTTGATTGAATAGCGTTTCAGCAAGTTT
This sequence comes from Vicia villosa, assembly GCF_029867415.1. Lineage (NCBI taxonomy): Eukaryota > Viridiplantae > Streptophyta > Magnoliopsida > Fabales > Fabaceae > Vicia > Vicia villosa. Next base: position 53,934 of record NW_026705180.1, read on the forward strand.
ATTTTCGTTCAGAGTTGTTAAGAATTGGTAACCTTGCTTCTCATCAGAACTTCATATTTATAGGCGTTGGAGAAGATGACCGTTGAATGCATTTAATGCTTTGCGTGTTCCGTACAGCATCGCATTTAATGTTATACGCTTTTGTCAACTACCTCGAGCCTTGTTCACGCTGTGTCTACTGACGTAGCCTTTAATAGCTTTTAACGTTCCTTTTGTCAGTCAGCGTAGCTTGCCACTTGTACTTTCTTCTGATCTGATGTTTGTGAATATAACGTTTGAATATCATCAGAGTCAAACAGCTTGGTGCATAGCATCTTCTGATCTTCTGACCTTGAAGTGCTTCTGAGCGTGATACCATCTTCTGAGCTTCAGTGCTTCTGATCTCTTGTTCTTCTGATGCTTCCATAGACCCATGTTCTGATTCTGCTTCGACCATCTTCTGATGTCTTGCCAGACCATGTTCTGATGTTGCATGCTGAACCATTTGAGACACAACTTCTGAGCGCTGAATTATGCGTACTCTTTATATATATTTCCTGAAAGGGAAATTGCATTGGATTAGAGTACCATATTATCTTAAGCAAAATTCATATTATTGTTATCATCAAAACTAAGATAATTGATAAGAACAAATCTTGTTCTAACAATCTCCCCCTTTTTGATGATGACAAAAACATATATAAATGATATGAATTTGCGATCAGAAAGAGTAGACGGCAAAAGACAAATTACACAGCTATAGCATAAGCATATGAATATGTCTCCCCCTGAGATTAACAATCTCCCCCTGAGATAAATAATCTCCCCCTGAAATAAATACTCGAAGAACTTTGATAAAAGACTTCCCTGATTATTTCGGTAGAGACGATCATATAAGCTTCTGCCTTCAGAGAATTCATAGCTTCTGACTTCTGCTTCCATTGGACAGCTTCAGAACTTGAATTTCTTTAGATCCTTAGAACACTCACAGCTTCTGATTCCTGCTTCCATCGTGGACAGCTTCAGAACTTGAATTTCTTTGATCTTCAGAACATTCACAGCTTCTGACTTCTGCTTCCATTCAGGACAGCTTCAGAACTTGAATTTCTTTGATCTTCAGAACATTCACAGCTTCTGATTTCTGCTTCCATTCAGGACAGCTTCAGAACTTGAGTTTTCTGGATCTTTTAGAACATTCACATCTTCTGATTTCTGCTTCCCTCGGATAGCTTCAGAACTTTGAATGTCTACCAATCATCACTTCATGCTAGATTTGTATCAGAACATTGTTGAATGTACCAGAGCATCATCAGAGCATCTCTACATCCTGAAATGTTACAGAACAAAAACTAAACGACAAAAGTCAGCATGAACGAGTTAGAACATAAAATGTATGTTTGAACACATTATATGAATCAGAGCCATATAGGCTGAAATAATGTATTAGAGCAAATAATGTATCAGAGCCATAACATTATATGTATCAGAGCAAATAGAATTTTGTCAGAATAAATAGACAAATATAGATCAAATTCTATTTTTAGTGCTTCTGATTCATTCTTCTTTCTTGCTTCTGATCTCTGAAGCTTGACAGCACTCAGCTTGCTTCAGTTTCCAAGAGCTTATTCCTTTTACAGAATAACGCTTCTTATGGTTTTGCTTCTAGTGTTTGCTTCTGAAGATTCACTTCACTTTTCTGTACCTGCAAAACACTTAAACCATATAGAACTTGCAGTTCTTGTTAGTAAAAGCAACTGATTAAATCAAATCATTTATCATTTATCTTCTCCCCCTTTTTGTCATATCATCAAAAAGCAAAAAAGATTCAGAGACAAACAAAACGAAACACACGAAGGAAGAAGATGATTTCATTGAAGTTCAACCAGCAGGTACAGAAGTACATGAAGATAAGAAAGATCAGATGCACAAAGACAGATGCAACGAGAAGAAAGAAACAACACAGACTCAATCTAAGATGGCCCTAGTCTTGACAAGATCTTGGTCAGCATCTCTTGAACCATATTGTTGTGTCCTTCTTGCCTCACCATGAAAGCGCTATACTGATCATTGAGTGAGCTTTGCTCATCCTGTCTCTTCTGAATTTCTTCTAGAGTCCTTGCAAGACGAGAAGATTCATCAGAAGAAGCTTCACAGCTTTGATCCACAGGAATGACAACTTGATCTGCAGCTTCCATAGAAGTATCATTTGCTGAGATATCCTCAACAGGGTCTGATTCAGCAACATGATCTTCAGCATCTGCTTCTTGCAGAGAAGCATCACCATATTCTGCAGCAGGAATTTCCGAGTCTCCATTCTCAAGTGCCTGAAGAATGGCAGCTAGATTCCTTGGAGCAGAAGGACCTTCAACTTCTGGTGGGTCAACAACTTCTGGAATGACCAAGTTTGGATCTTTCTCAGACGGGTTTTCCCTCAGATAGTCAAAGAGAGTCTTGAAATCTCCGAGCAGAACAGGATAATCAGGAATCCAGATAACCATGTCCCTGCATGGGTTTGCTTCCATTTCAGCAGCCAGTCTCAACTGTTCCATCTCATCCACAAAGGGCTTCTCCTCAGCAGCAACACAATTTCTGAGAGGATGGTAGTATATACCATTATCTCCCTCCAGAAGGTAACCAGAGTAACCAGGGGCAGCAGCCACTAATCTTTTCTGTACTGCTATTGCTTCTACTTGAAAATCCTTGCGAAATCTTCTCCAGAGATTTCTTGTAGAAACATCATCCAGACCATTTAGGAATGCATCCTTCAGAAGGTCTAGACTGCTAATCACCTCAAGTCTGAAAAGTTCCAGGAAGGTATAGGGTTCAGGTTCAGGCGGATTGAAGGTGAATTTGTAGTCAGGATAGAGAAGACAGTAAGGTTCGGAATTTTCGATAGGTAAGGGATGAGATATAGAAGTTGGAAGTACGGTGGATGAGGAAGAAGGGATATCTGAGAGAATGATTGATGAGGATGGAATATGAGAAATGATGGATTGAGACGAGGATGGAGTGTTTGTAAAGGGAATTGGTGAGAGAGATTTATCAGAAGGAGTTGGGGGAAGAATACTTAAAGGTGTGGGGTTTAGAATGGGAGAGGAGGAGGATGATGGAGAAGGATTTGGTAGAGTGAAGTTTACTTTTGGTTCAGATGGAGGTGATTGGAAAGATGGTTTAGGGACAGAAGGAGGTGGAGTAAAGACATTTCTGGAGATTTGTACAGAAGAAGAAGAAGATCTGGTTCTGCGAAAGGAATCTCTGATCCTTTTATCTCTTCGTTCTTTAGAGTCCACCTTGTCAGGATCATAGGTGACCCTCAACTTCTTGGCTCTCTCAGCCTCATTTTCTTGTGCCTTTCTTTTTAGCCTTGTCTGACGTTCCTTTTTATCCTTCTTCAGAATATCATCTTTGGATGGAAGTACTCTGCCACGGATCCAAGCAGGATCAACGTCTGATTGCTTCCTCACACAATCTTCCAAGTAAAACTTGACAACTTGATCAAGTTCTTTATGATACAAAGATATGAATCCTTCAACAGCAATTCTTCTTGACAGAATGTCAGGAAAGCTTGTGCACATAACAGGTACATTCTTAATGACTTCCAGTCCGAACAGATCAACACCATTGAAGATGGGACCTTGAGTTACTCCAAGAAAATGCGAGGCATTACAATTTCTGATGGAGTCCACCACTTTGCTTTCAATCAGAATGTCTGAAATCATCCTTCCGAAAGGAATGGTTGTTCTTGGAATATGAGGGTACTTCGCCCTTTCATCTTCTCTTGAATCAAAGATAGAGGTTTTCAGATTCTCAAATAGAATATGAGAGATGTTGATCTCTATCTTTTTTCCAATGCAGAAAAGAGTATACTTGTGAGTCGGACTGATGTAGGAGGAGCAGCGCATCTTTTTTCTATGGTGAAGAGAACCCAGAATAATCTCAGCCCATACTTTATAAAAAGGCTTTAAGTTGCCCGTAAAATGAGAATCAGTTCCAACAACCGTAGAGATTTGTTTTTCAACTAAAGTCCAGTCAACTGTATGGGGTTGAAACTCAGACCAACCTTCTTCATCATCAAGATTGTACAGCTTTCTGATGAGTTTCTCAGTGATAGTCACTTCATGCCCTAGCACGAATGAAATGATGGCAGTTGGGGTAACTGTTGCATGTACCCAAAACTCCTTTACAAGTTCAGGATAAATTGGACCAACCAATCTATCAAGATATTTAGACCATCCTTGCTCAAAGATTCTTGCATCACACTGAAAGCCATTTGCTTTAAGGTTGTTGACGTCCACAGCCGATTCACATAGAACTTCCAGTTCTTTCGTGGGTATTAAGCATGTTTTCAACGGAGCATCATTTTTGCTTAAACGGTTCTGTGTGGAAGTGATACTATCTTTAGAGATTGATGAACGAGAAGATGGATTCATTATGATAATGCTTTGAGATCAAATCAAGAACTAGGGTTTGAAGAGAGATGCAACGAGGTGAATGCACAAAAGAGAGAGAAAGAGAGAAAAAGTGGGAATGAAGATGAAGCGGGTTATTTAAAAGATTTAAAAAGAAATCATTATGCATTTAATGAGAAATGACATTAGGAGAGAGAACACAGTAAATGAAATGATTTAATACAGTTACCTAGGTCGGCGTCTTTTCAACTGCACGTTTTGTACAAACCGTACAGACACGTGTTCATCATCAGATAATAGATGACAGCTGTAAATATCAGAGAGATTTTACGCCTTCAAATTCTGATTACTGCTTCTGAAATGATCTAATTTCTCTTCTGGAAATACTCCTTCTGAAGTGTGCTGATATAAGTCTGAATGATCTTCTGATCCATTACTTCTGATGTACACAGCTTCTGGAGGTTCACTTCTTTGTTCTGCAGCTTCTGATAAGACAAAACTGTATCTGCAGAAATTCTTAAGCACTTTGATTCATCAGAAACAAGTTTATCATCAAAACAGATGTTTATTGATTTGTCCACAATCAATGTTTCAATGTTGTATATTCTGTAGCATTTAGAGCATTCAGAATACTCAAGAAAGAAACATCAAAGCCTTAGAGGCAAACATCATAGATGGTTCCAAGACTAATAAGCTTCTTTTCTGAATTCCTACAAACATAGTTTCTTCAACAGATTTAAGAACCAGAACTTGGAAGACAATCTTTCTTCCCTTCAAGTGTTGAAAGCAACTTGAGTCCAGGTGTCATGTCATGTTGAATGTTGTCTTCTTTGTTATCAAGAGAATCTGCAAAAGAAATAATCTTTTTCTTTGGTACCCACATCTTCTTGGGTCCTTTCTTGTTAGATTTTCTCAAGTTCTGATTGAACTTGGGTTTGACATTATAAGCAATAAGAGGAACAGCATGATAATTTTTAATATGAGTTTCATGATATTTCCTGGGTTGTGTCACATGCTTCTTGGTGTGTGTTATGTGAAAACTTTGTGCATGTGAAGTGTGCCTAATATCATGGGAGTGGCCATACTTGAACTGATCATACAATGGCTTGTATGTGAGTTTCATTTCATCAACAGGTTCAAGTTTGTATGGGGTTTCACCCTCATAACCAATGCCAACTCTTTTGTTTCCGGATACGGCATATATCATAGAAGCTAGCTGACTTCTGCCAATACTTCTAGATAAGAACTTCCTGAAACTTAAATCATATTCTTTCAGAATATGGTTTAGACTAGGAGTGGATTTTTCTGAATTAGAAGGAGATCCAACATCATTGGATAATTTTAAAAGTTTATCTTTCAATTCAGAATTTTCCAATTCAAGCCTCTTTGTTTCAAATTCAAATAGCTTTTTCAGCTTTTTGTATTTAATACAAATCTGAGACTTGGATTCCAGAAGTTCAGTTAATCCGGAAACTAACTCATCTCTAGTAAGTTCAGAAAATACCTCTTCAGAATCTGATTCTGATGTAGATTCTGATCCGTCATCTTCTGTCGCCATCAGCGCACAGTTGGCCTGCTCATCTTCTGAATCATCTTCTGACTCATCCCAGGTTGCCATAAGACCTTTCTTCTTATGAAACTTCTTTTTGGGATTTTCCTTCTGAAGATTTGGACATTCATTTCTGAAGTGTCCTGGCTCATTGCATTCATAGCACATGACCTTCTTCTTGTCAGATCTTCTTTCATCAGAAGATTCTCCATGTTCAAATCTCTTTGAACTTCTGAAGCCTCTGAACTTCCTTTGCTTGCTCTTCCAGAGTTGATTTACCCTTCTGGAAATCATGGACAGTTCATCTTCTTCTTCAGATTCTGATTCTTCAGGATCTTCTTCTCTAGCCTGAAAAGCGTTAGTGCATTTCTTGATATTTGATTTTAATGCAATAGACTTACCTTTCTTTTGAGGCTCATTTGCGTCCAGCTCTATTTCATGACTTCTCAAGGCACTGATCAGCTCTTCCAGAGAAACTTCATTCAGATTCTTTGCAATCTTGAATGCAGTCACCATAGGACCCCATCTTCTGGGTAAGCTTCTGATGATCTTCTTCACATGATCAGCCTTGGTGTATCCTTTGTCAAGAACTCTCAATCCAGCAGTCAGAGTTTGAAATCTCGAAAACATCTTTTCAATGTCTTCATCATCCTCCATCTTGAAGGCTTCATACTTCTGGATTAAGGCAAGAGCTTTTGTCTCCTTGACTTGAGCATTTCCTTCATGAGTCATTTTCAAGGATTCATATATATCATAGGCTGTTTCCCTGTTTGATATTTTCTCATACTCAACATGAGAAATAGCATTCAGCAAAACAGTTCTGCATTTATGATGATTCCTGAAATGCTTCTTTTGATCATCATTCATTTCTTGCCTTGTCAGCTTTACGCCACTGGCATTTACTGGATGTTTGTAACCATCCATCAGAAGATCCCATAGATCACCATCTAGACCAAGAAAGTAACTTTCCAGTTTATCTTTCCAGTATTCAAAGTTTTCACCCTCAAATACCGGCGGTCTTGTATAACCATTGTTACCGTTGTATTGCTCAGCAGAGCCAGATGTAGATGCAGGTGGATTTGTCGGAGTTTCACCAGCCATCTTTTAAATGAAGCGTTTTTCTCTTCCTGAATCTTTTCTAAACACGGTTAAGTGCTTGCACCTTAGAACCGGCGCTCTGATGCCAATTGAAGGATAGAAAAACACTTAGAAAGGGGGGGATTGAATAAGTGTGACTTTAAATCTTGGACGATAAAAATAAATTGCACAATTATTTTTATCCTGGTTCGCTGTTAACGAAGCTACTCCAGTCCACCCCCGCAGAGATGATTTACCTCAACCTGAGGATTTAATCCACTAATCGCACGGATTACAATGGTTTTCCACTTAGTCCACGACTAAGTCTTCTAGAGTATTCTGATCACAACTTGATCACTCCAGGAACAACTGCTTAGACAACTTCTAAGACTTTTCTAGAGTCTACTGATCAACCTGATCACTCTAGTTACAAACTGCTCAGCCAACTGCTAAGACTTCCTAGAGTATACTGATCACACGATCACTCTAGTTCCTTACAACTTAATGTAATTCTAAGAGTATTACAAATGCTTCTTAAAAGCGATAATCACAACTGTGATATTTCTCTTAACGTTTAAGCTTAATCTCACTAAGATATTACAACAGCAATGTAGTGAGTTGATGAAGATTCTGAGCTTTGATTGAATAGCGTTTCAGCAAGTTTATTTTCGTTCAGAGTTGTTAAGAATTGGTAACCTTGCTTCTCATCAGAACTTCATATTTATAGGCGTTGGAGAAGATGACCGTTGAATGCATTTAATGCTTTGCGTGTTCCGTACAACATCGCATTTAATGTTATACGCTTTTGTCAACTACCTCGAGCCTTGTTCACGCTGTGTCTACTGACGTAGCCTTTAATAGCTTTTAACGTTCCTTTTGTCAGTCAGCGTAGCTTGCCACTTGTACTTTCTTCTGATCTGATGTTTGTGAATATAACGTTTGAATATCATCAGAGTCAAACAGCTTGGTGCATAGCATCTTCTGATCTTCTGACCTTGAAGTGCTTCTGAGCGTGATACCATCTTCTGAGCTTCAGTGCTTCTGATCTCTTGTTCTTCTGATGCTTCCATAGACCCATGTTCTGATTCTGCTTCGACCATCTTCTGATGTCTTGCCAGACCATGTTCTGATGTTGCATGCTGAACCATTTGAGACACAACTTCTGAGCGCTGAATTATGCGTACTCTTTATATATATTTCCTGAAAGGGAAATTGCATTGGATTAGAGTACCATATTATCTTAAGCAAAATTCATATTATTGTTATCATCAAAACTAAGATAATTGATAAGAACAAATCTTGTTCTAACATGCAGTTATCATGTGCATCCACCAGCATAGCATGGTGATCATAAATGTGGGCATTGAGGACCTCCACTACACAATTAGGGAATTGTAAGAACCAGCTAGTGTTGCAGAGGGCATGATCAATTCTAGAGTGGATCACACCATTTGACCAAGTAAACTGAGGTCCTTTAATATCATGGGTAAACAAGCCACACTCTCCCATCATATTGACCATGTCCTGGTATTCAGCATCCTTTACTCTATTCCCCCCAATTCTATCAGTTGTTGTAAGGACATTATTAAAGTCACCTATTACCATCCAAGGGTCTGTTATGGTCAGGGCTATCTATATTATGTTTTGTGAATCTTAAATTAACATTTCTCATTCGAATTTTTAAACTTTTTTTTACATTTATAATACATTATTCATCTTAAGATTTGACTTACTCGTGCGGACGTACATATCTTCTATCATTTCAACTAAAAGAGATATTCATACCTAGTTACTACCTGTTCACCACACCTTGATTACGGTCACCTTTAATATAGAAGCTTAAAATTTACATCTTTTTTATAAAATTTAAAAACTATATTATAAAATGATTATTTAAACATAATGTATAATCAAATTTTAAAAACATAAATAAATATTAATGAATAAATTATTAATATGTATTTTTGTTTTCACAACTAATATTCGGCTCACATGATCAAATAATCTGATTTGATGGTCAATATTAGCATCAACCGCTTCCAACATCATCAAATCTATAATATAAGAAAATAAGTGGCTATGGTTTTTACAAAATTACCCATCTTTACTTTTTGTACACCTATTAAAATTGTTGGTTTATTGGTCTATCCACACAATTGTCCATTATATCTTAATATTTTATTCAACTATATTATAACTTATTTTCACCATTCTTTCTCTCTCTTCACCTTTTTAGTTTTCTACCCCAATCTCTCTATACTCCATTTACTCTTTAAAAAAAATGGTATTTATGATCCACAAAATTTTAATAAAAAATAATATAATGGAAAAAATTATTATTGATCTAAATATTTTTGTATACAAAAATTTACTATTCATTCAGATATTTTTGTAAATGATACCTAAACATAAATAATATTTGTATCAGAAAAATCTATTATTGATCTAAATATTTTTATATAAGAAAAATATTATTTATGATTAAAAAAAATTTATTCAAAAATGGTATACAGGAAAAAATCTATTATTGATCTAAATATTTTTTATCCGAAAATTTACTATTCACTCAATATTTTTATAAATGATATCTAAACAAAAATAATATTTGTATACGGAAAAAATTTATTATTGATCTAAATATTTCTATATACGGAAAATGATATTTATGATCCAAAAAATTTTATTCAAAAATGGTATACGGGAAAAAAAATCTATTATTGATCTAAATATTTTTATATACAAAATTTACTATTGATATAGATATTTTTGTAAACATTACCTAAACATAAATAATATTTGTATACGGGAAAAATCTATAATTGATCTAAATATTTTTCTATATGAAAAATGGTATTTATGATCCCAAAAAGTTTAATTTAAAAATGATATGTGGGAAAAATTTATCATTGATCTAAATATTTTTATATACGAACATTTACTATTGATCCAGATACATTTATAAACGATACCTAAACATAAATAATATTGTATACGGGAAAAAATCTATAATTGACCTAAATATTTTTCTATATGAAAAATAGTATTTATGATCCAAAAAAATTTAATTCAAAAATGGTATACGGGAAAAAAATCTATTAATGATCTAAATATTTTTATATACAAAAATTTACTATTGATCCAGATATATTTATAAACGATACCTAAACATAAATAATATTGTATACGGGAAAAAATCTATAATTGACCTAAATATTTTTCTATATGAAAAATAGTATTTATGATCCAAAAAAATTTAATTCAAAAATGGTATACGGGAAAAAATCTATTAATGATCTAAATATTTTTATATACAAAAATTTACTATTGATTCAGATATTTTAGTAAACGATACCTAAACATAAATAATATTTGTCTACGAGAAAAAAAAATTTATCGATCTAAATATTTTTCTATATGAAAAATGGTACTTATGATCCAAAAAATTTAATTCAAAAATGGTATACGGGAAAAAGTCTATTATTGATTTAAATATTTTTATATAAAAAAATTTACTATTGATTCAGATATTTTTGTAAATGATACTGAACATAAATAATATTTAAATACGGGAAAAATATATTATTGATCTAAATATTTTTATATACGAAAAATGGAATTTATGATCCAAAAAAAATTTATTCAAAAATGATATACGGGAAAAAATCTATTATTGATCTAAATATTTTTTTATACATAAATTTACTATTCATTCAAATATTTTTATAAATGATACCTAAACAAAAATAATATTTGTATATGGAAAAAAATTATTATTGATCTAAATATTTTAATATACGAAAAATGGTATTTAGATCCATAAAAAATTTATTCAAAAATGGTATATGACAAAAAAATCTATTATTGATCTAAATATTTTTATATACAAAAATTTACAATTTATCCAAATATTTTTGTAAATGATACCTAAACATAAATAATATTTGAATAGGGGAAAAAATATATTCTTGTCTACATATTTATATATAAGAAAGATGATATTTATGATTCAAATATTTATGATCCAAGAATGATATAAGAGGGAAAAAATTATTA
>NW_026705180.1:367500-445266 GCF_029867415.1 Vicia villosa
CCGAGCAAAAAGATAAATTCCCCGAGCAAAAGATGAATTCCTCGAGGGAACAGATGAATCCACCGAGCAAAAAAGATGAATTCCCCGAGCAGACGGTGAATCTCATAGGCGAAAGCATGAGTTTTGCGGGTTGCAACGTGAACAGTCCGAGGAGATCCATCAATCTCCCGAGGAAAAAACGCAAAATGGATACCAACGCATAACTTAACCTAAGAGAAAAGCAAAGAAGCTTACTTGTATGATGGAGAACGTGAACTTGTGGCAGAGAAAGCGGCAGAAACAGTGGTGGTCGGGGCGACAGAGAAACCGAAAAAAGAGAACACTTAGGGGCAAGCTGAGAGCGTAAACCCTAAAATGAGGGCAAAACCCCTTTTTATAGACATTGCGCGGAAGACGAAGCGTCACGTCGGTTGACACGCCGCCGCCTACACACATGCCTCATTATGACCCTAGACCCTAAGCTATCATTAGTCATTTAATGCACCTCCACGTCATCCAAAGCTCCTTCCACACGCTACCATTCTGTCAGCGAGCGTCTTGCCCTCCCTGTGAGCGCTTACCGCTCGACTGGATACACTTTGCCCGACTACAACCTCAGACGAGGAACCCCCCGACGCGTGTCACTTGAGGGAAACGAGCATAAAGTCAAAGCTCCTAGCCCAGAAGCTGCGACTTGGGGGGCTCCTGTTCTGGACTGGGCCGACGCTTGGCCCAAATTATAGTTAACTTTAATAGAGTCTTTAAAAACTTAAGGGGAGAGGAGAGGAAGACTTCTGATATATAAAAAGAATATTTGATATTTTTTAAAAAAGTAATTTTGTTTAGAATAATAAAAGAGTCATTATCATTACTAAATTTTTAAATTTAATTTCAGAATACTATAACAACTTAAAAAATATTTGAAAAATTTATGTAAGCCATCTAAAATTCTACTTCAATACAATTTTTGAGTTTTTCTATTTTATGAAATTTTTAGTGTTATGGATAAACTCAAATCTTCCTACCTAAAATCTTTTTATTCTTTTCACCTAATTCTTTCTATTTTTCAAAACTATTTCATCACTTCTTCTCCAAACTCGCAAATAAAGTGTTAGTCTAAATGTTGTATCAAAGCTATTGAAGTTGGTTTGGCCATCTTTCACAAACTATGTATTTTAATTGCTATCAAGTTTTTTTTTCTTGCGTTGACTTATAATATTTATATTTTGTTGGTCGGTAAATTATCGGTATGATTTACTACTAGTGTGTAAAATAAATTTAATGTTTTTTGATTTTAGATCTAAATGTCTTGTATGCAGAGATCTTTTTCATTCATTCACTCGGACATCTATTCTAAGAAAGCTTATAGTTCTTGCAATTTATTGCGTTTTTTAGAATGAAGTAAGTTATTTATATTACGTGTTATCACTGTATGCACAATTATAACCAAATTTACACGTGGCGTGTCAATAGTGTAGACAAAAAATATTGAAAAGGACATCTTTGAAAAAAAATATTTTGAGAGATTAAATATGAAATTTAAAATATTTCAACCATAAAGATATTCAACTTAAATTTTTTTTTATTGAAATGGAAGATTAGTTTGTTTTAAAACAAAAACAGGAGCGAGCAAGGCAGTGTCTTAGTCACATTATTAATCTTGTTCTTTATGATTCTTGTCTTGTGTGCTTGTGAGCCCCACGAGAATGAAAGAATCCTACGAGGCCACGCCTCACTAGCTTTTTTATTTGTTGTGAACCACAATTCATACCTACCACTTCATTACAGCTTTTCTAACCACAACTCATACCTACCACTCTACCGGTTGTCAGTTACCGTCTTAAATTTATGTACTTGGATGGCTTTAAATTTATGCTCACGTTTCTTTAAATTTATGAACTCAATATATGTTTGTAAATTATAGGTAGATATAAGTATATTTTATTTTATAAAAGCTGGTTTTGTAATAATTAACTAGGACAATTATGACTCTTTCTATTTTAGTCGAAGTAGTAATCTATTTTAACATTTTACACCTTAAAAAAAACATTTTACACAAATTAAAAGATGTGTAAATAAAAAAGAAAAAATAATTATGTTATAAAATCATAAAAAATGAGAGACTTAAGTTGATAGGCCCTTCTAAGATTTTGGTTTTGTTGATATTTTCATTTATTATATTTATTTATGGTTAGTTAAATAATTAAGTCTCCTCTAATTTGGATTTTTTTTTTTGTTGCAAATTTTAAAATTGAGAACAATTTATTTATTTTTAAAATAAATTTTGAGTACAATTTATTAAATTGTATTTTACATATATAAATCAAACATTTAGGTGAAAGTGATGCAAAAGGTTCAAGTAAATTAGTCAAATATGTATATTTATATTTGTGAGTGTCATAAACAAGGGCACTATTGTTGGTAGGGTGGTGTAGTGATGACTTAATTAATAAATGTATTAATTTTGTCGAAGTAATAAAATAATTCGTCTCCAAATAGATTGTACATTTAACAAGATAAAAACAATGAGATGTAAAATATATGATGGGGGATTTAAATAGTGATTTGGTACGGAAAAAAAGAAGAGAAAGTAGTCGGAGTAAAGTTCGATAAGTAAAAGCGATTAAATCTTTATTTTAAACCTCCTAATTATATTTGTTGATGAACTGTGTATTAAATGAATTACAATTAAGCTATAATCTTACAGAAAATTAACAAGACCACTGTACCTCATTCCTTAGTGTACAACTCACTAATTTACACAATAATTTCTTAATTCCTTATGTAAATTTAGAGTCAAATCATGTGTTAATATGTTAGTTAATTCAAAAGTCACAATTTATAATTACTTATTCTTAGTTAATTTCTAAGTTGAATAATTGTCCTAATTTGGATCAGTAGACTTACGATCAATGATCCATACTCATTTAAAATCAAATTGCGCGCTCGTCAACGCACAAAAGCATTAAACACAAGAACAATTAAATAATGATTATAACATAAAAGAATTCAAATAATCTCAAACAGACATATGATCCAACATAGTATAATTAGGTTCTTCTCAAAAGACCTAATCTAAAATAACTTAACTAAAGAAGTATTCATCAAAATCAATGGAAAATAAGTTCTCCAATGCTCTCCAAATTTGTGATCCAAAGCTCCTGACCGTCACTTTTCCTCTAAAATTTGGAACCCCTAAAAAAAGTAGCTAAAAGTCCCATTATATAGTAGTTGTCGCATGTTAGGAAAAGCGCTTCATTGCGTTCGCGTTGGTATTCATCACGATCGTGATATGACATCATTGTTAGAACAAGATTTGTTCTGATCAATTATCTTAGTTTTGATGATAACAATAATATGAATTTTGCTTAAGATAATATGGTACTCTAATCCAATGCAATTTCCTTTTCAGGAAATATATAAAGAGTATGCATAATTCAGCGCTCAGAAGCTTTGTCTCAAGGGTTCAGCATGCAACATCAGAACATGGTCTGGCAAGACATCAGAAGATGGTCGAAGCAGAATCAGAACATGGGTCTATGGAAGCATCAGAAGAACATGAGATCAGAAGCACTGAAGTTCTGATGGTATCACGCTCAGAAGCACTTCAAGGTCAGAAGATCAGAAGATGCTATGCACCAAGCTGTTTGACTCTGATGATATTCAAACGTTGTATTCACAAACATCAGATCAGAAGGAAGTACAAGTGGCAAGCTACGCTGACTGACAAAAGGAACGTTAAAAGCTACTATAGGCAACGTCAGTAGACACAGCGTGAACAAGGCTCGAGGTAGTTGACAAAAGCGTATAACATTAAATGCGATGCTGTACGGAACACGCAAAGCATTAAATGCACTCAACGGTCATCTTCTCCAACGCCTATAAATATGAAGTTCTGATGAGAAGCAAGGTTAACGATTCTGCACAAAACAACTCATATTAACTTGCTGAAACTCCGTTCTACTCAAAGCTCAGAATCTTCATCTTCATCAAAGCTCACTACATTGCTGTTGTAATATATTAGTGAGATTAAGCTTAAACGTTAAGAGAAATATCACAGTTTGTGATTATAGCTTTCAAGAAGCAATTGTAATACTCTTAGATTTGATTACATTAAGTTGTAAGGAACTAGAGTGATCGTGTGGATCAGAATACTCTAGGAAGTCTTAGAGGTTATCTAAGCAGGTTGTAACTAGAGTGATCGTGTGGATCAGTATACTCTAGAAAGTCTTAGAGGGTATCTAAGCAGTTGTTCCTGGAGTGATCAGTGTGTGATCAGAAGACTCTGGAAGACTTAGTTGCTGACTAAGTGGAGAACCATTGTAATCCGTGCGATTAGTGGATTAAATCCTCAGTTGAGGTAAATCATCTCTGCGGGGGTGGACTGGAGTAGTTTAGTTAACAACGAACCAGGATAAAAATAACTGTGCAATTTATTTTTATCTGTCAAATTTTTAAAGCTACACTTATTCAAACCCCCCCTTTCTAAGTGTTTTTCTATCCTTCAATTGGTATCAGAGCGCCGGTTCTAAGGTGCAAGCACTTAACCGTGTTTAGAAAAGATTCAGGAAGAGAAAAACGCTTCAGTAAAAGATGGTTGATGAAACTGCAAAGTCTACACCTGCATCTACATCTGGCTCTGCTGAGCAACACAACGGTAACAATGGTTATACTAGACCGCCGGTATTTGATGGTGAAAACTTTGAATACTGGAAAGATAAACTGGAAAGTTACTTTCTTGGTCTAGATGGTGATCTATGGGATCTTCTGATGGATGGTTACAAACATCCAGTAAATGCCAGTGGCGTAAAGCTGACAAGGCAAGAAATGAGTGATGATCAGAAGAAGCTTTTCAGGAATCATCATAAATGCAGAACTGTTTTGCTGAATGCTATCTCTCATGCTGAGTATGAGAAGATATCTAACAGGGAAACGGCCTATGACATATATGAGTCCTTGAAAATGACTCATGAAGGAAATGCTCAAGTCAAGGAGACTAAAGCTCTCGCTTTAATCCAGAAGTATGAAGCCTTCAAGATGGAGGATGATGAAGACATTGAAAAGATGTTTTCAAGATTTCAAACTCTTACTGCTGGATTGAGAGTTCTTGACAAGGGATACACCAAGGCTGATCACGTAAAGAAGATCATCAGAAGCTTACCCAGAAGATGGGGTCCTATGGTGTACGCATTCAAGATTGCAAAGAATCTGAATGAAGTTTCTCTGGAAGAGCTTATCAGTGCCTTGAGAAGCCATGAAATAGAGCTGGACGCAAATGAGCCTCAAAAGAAAGGTAAGTCTATTGCATTAAAATCCAATATCAAGAAATGCACTAACGCTTTTCAGGCTAGAGAAGAAGATCCTGAAGAATCAGAATCTGAAGAAGAAGATGAACTGTCCTTGATCTCCAGAAGGCTAAATCAACTCTGGAAGAACAAGCAAAGGAAGTTCAGAGGCTTCAGAAGTTCAAAGAAATTTGAACGTGGAGAATCTTCTGATGACAGAAGATTTGACAAGAAGAAGGTCATGTGCTATGAATGCAATGAGCCTGGACACTTCAAGAATGAATGTCCAAAACTTCAGAAGGAAAATCCCAAGAAGAAGTTTCATAAGAAGAAAGGTCTTATGGCAACCTGGGATGAGTCAGAAGATGATTCAGACTCTGAAGATGAGCAGGCTAACTGTGCGCTGATGGCGACAGAAGATGACGGATCAGAATCTACATCAGAATCAGATTCTGAAGAGGTATTTTCTGAACTTACTAGAGATGAGTTAGTTTCCGGTCTAACTGAACTTCTGGAATTCAAGTCTCAGATTAGTCTCAAATACAAAAAGCTGAAAAAGCTATTTGAATTTGAAACAAAGAAGCTTGAGTTGGAGAATTCTGAATTAAAAGAAAAACTTTTAAAATTATCCAATAATGTTGGATCTCCTTCTGATTCAGAAAAATCCACTCCTAGTCTAAACCATATTCTGAAAGAATATGATTTAAGTTTCAGGAAGTTCTTATCTAGAAGTATTGGCAGAAGTCAGCTAGCTTCTATGATATATGCTGTGTCTGGAAACAAAAGAGTTGGCATTGGTTTTGAGGGTGAAACCCCATACAAACTTGAACCTGTTGATGAAATGAAATTCACATACAAGCCATTGTATGATCAGTTCAAGTATGGCCACTCCCATGATATTAGGCACACTTCACATGCTCAAAGTTTTCACATAACACACACCAAAAGGCATGTGACACAACCTAGGAAATATCATGAAACTCACATTAAAAACTATCATGCTGTTCCTCCTATTGCTTACAATGTTAAACCCAAGTTCAATCAGAACTTGAGAAAATCTAACAAGAAAGGACCCAAGAGAATGTGGGTACCTAAGGATAAGATTATTCCTATTGCAGATATCCTTGGCTGCAAAAAGGACAAAGCACAACATGTCATGGTACCTGGACTCTGGATGCTCACGACACATGACAGGAAGAAGGTCTATGTTCCAAGACCTGGTGCTTAAGTCTGGAGGAGAAGTCAAGTTTGGAGGAGATCAGAAGGGCAAGATAATTGGCTCTGGAACTATAAAGTCTGGTAACTCTCCTTCCATTTCTAATGTACTTCTTGTAGAAGGATTAACACATAACCTCTTATCTATCAGTCAATTGAGTGACAATGGTTATGATATAATCTTTAATCAAAAGTCTTGCAAGGCTGTAAATCAGAAGGATGGCTCAATCCTATTTACAGGCAAGAGGAAGAACAACATTTATAAGACAGATCTGCAAGATCTTATGAGTCAGAAGGTGACTTGTCTTATGTCTTTTTCTGAAGAGCAGTGGGTCTGGCACAGAAGATTAGGTCATGCTAGTTTGAGAAAGATTTCTCAGATTAACAAACTGGATCTTGTCAGAGGACTCCCTAATCTGAAATTCAAATCAGATGCTCTTTGTGAAGCATGTCAGAAGGGCAAGTTCTCCAAACCTGCATTCAAGTCCAAGAATGTTGTTTCTACCTCAAGGCCATTAGAACTCTTGCACATTGATCTGTTTGGCCCAGTCAAAACAGCATCTGTCAGAGGGAAGAAATATGGATTAGTCATCGTAGATGATTATAGCCGCTGGACGTGGGTAAAATTCTTGAAACACAAGGATGAGACTCATTCAGTGTTCTTTGATTTCTGCATTCAGATTCAATCTGAAAAAGAGTGTAAAATCATAAAGGTCAGAAGTGATCATGGTGGTGAATTTGAGAACAGATCCTTTGAAGAATTCTTCAAAGAAAATGGTATTGCCCATGATTTCTCTTGTCCTAGAACTCCACAGCAAAATGGAGTTGTAGAACGAAAGAATAGGACTCTGCAAGAAATGGCCAGAACCATGATCAATGAAACCAATATGGCTAAGCATTTCTGGGCAGAAGCAATAAACACTGCATGCTATATTCAGAATAGAATCTCTATCAGACCTATTCTAAATAAGACTCCTTATGAATTGTGGAAGAATAAAAAGCCCAACATTTCATATTTCCATCCTTTTGGATGTGTATGCTTTATTCTGAACACTAAAGATCATCTTGGTAAGTTTGATTCCAAAGCACAAAAATGTTTCCTTCTTGGATATTCTGAACGCTCAAAAGGCTACAGAGTATACAATACTGAAACATTGATTGTAGAAGAATCAATCAATATCAGGTTTGATGATAAGCTTGGTTCTGAAAAACCAAAGCAGTTTGATAATTTTGCAGATTGTGATATTGATATATCAGAAGTTGTTGAGCCAAGAAGCAACGCATCAGAAGCAGAGCTTCTCAGAAGCAAAGAATCTGAAGATCAAGTATCAGCTTCTCTGGAGAATCTAAGCATTTCTGAAGAACCATCTGTCAGAAGATCATCCAGACTCATCTCTGATCATTCAGAAGATGTCATTCTTGGAAAGAAGGATGATCCAATCAGAACAAGAGCATTCCTTAAGAACAATGCAGATTGTCAATTAGGTCTTGTATCTTTGATCGAGCCAACTTCTGTTGATCATGCTCTAGAAGATCCAGACTGGATAATTGCTATGCAAGAAGAACTGAATCAGTTTACAAGGAATGATGTTTGGGATCTTGTTCCTAGACCAGATGGATTCAATATAATAGATACAAAATGGGTCTTCAGAATAAAGCCCAGAATAAGAAGATGAGAAGTTCTTATGTATGGGTATCTTCTGAAATGAAATTTTTTTTTGAAGTTCTGATTGAAATCAATTAGAATTGTGATTCAGTTTTTACTAACGTTTCATTGTCTAAGTTGATTCAGAACCTCTTTTAAAGCAAAACAGCTGTAACGTTTTATCTCGGGATGGTAAACCTGTCGTTACTATTCCTGGACAAGCGTGCGTGCAGTTGAGGGGACGTCTACCTAGGTAACTGTGCAAATCACGTCTTTTGTCATTATTATCTCTCCTCACGTCACGTAACATTAAATGCTTTTCATCATTTACTCTCTTTCAGTTTTCTTTTTATATTCTTCAAACGTTTCTTTTCCCTCTTATATTTCTCTCACTTAGCATTCAGTTTCTTTTTCGTTCTCTCTCTTTACATTCATATCACAAACCCTAGCTGTTCATTATCTGCAAATCCATCATGAACTCTTCATCAAGCCCAGGAAACCATGAAAATGATCAAAACAAAAAGAGAAAAGCTGTTGAAACATCTTCGTCCAAACCCAAAAAGATAAAGATCACCTATGACCCTCTCAAGGTGAATCCATTTGAAGCAAAGTTGTCTGGAAACTATTCTAGACGTGTGTTTCAACCCCCTGGTGAAAGCCCTCCATCATCTCCATCTTCTTCCTCATCTTTTTACCTTCAAGACTCAACTTCCTCTTCATCTAACCTTTCCTCTCCCTCAACCCATTCCAAAGAAATCTCTTCATCTTCACCTGCTGAGAATGTTGTTTCTGATAAAGATTGTGGAAGATCTGCATCAGAACCAAGTCTCCCTGACCCCTCGCCTGGAAGCCCAAGAAGCAGTCAATGATGCGTTTCACTCCTTCATGGCAAGGAAAACTGCAACTAATGACAGGGTTCAGGACATGCTGGCACAGATTTTTGTCTTAGCTAGGGTCTTAGTTTTTGGTCTTAGTAGTTTTCTTTCCTTGTTGCATCTGCTTGTTAAACATCTTCTTTTGTAATATCTTTTTTTATTATAAATGAAAAGTTTCTTTGTTTTTTTTTTTTCATTCCAGTGATTTTATTTGTCGTTTTATTCATCTGAATCTTTTGAAATATTCTTTTTGATGTTATGACAAAAAAGGGGGAGAAGATAAATGATAAATGATTTGATTAATCTATCAGTTGCTGGGTAAAGCTCCCACACATTTTCTAACAAGAACTGCAAGTTCTATATGGTTTAAGTGTTTTGCAGGTATAAAGAAGTGAAGAGAGAATCTTCAAAGCAAACACAAGAAGCAAAACCATAAGAAGTGTTATTCTATAAAAAGAATAAACTCATGGAAACTGAAGCAAGCCGAGTGCTGTCAAGCTTCAGAAATCAGAAGCAAGAAAGAAGAATGAATCAGAAGCACAGATAATAGAATTTGATCCATATTTGTCTATTTACTCTGACAAAATTCTATTTGCTCTGATACATTAATTTAGCCTATATGGCTCTGATACATATCATGTGTTCAAATATACATTTTATGTTCTGACTCGTTCATGCTGACTTTTGTCGTTTAGTTTTTGTTTTGTAACATTTCAGGATGTAGAGATGCTCTGATGATGCTCTGGTACATTCAACAATGTTCTGATACAAATCTAGCATGAAGTGATGTTGGTAGAAATTCAAAGCTCTGAAGCTATCCGAGGGAAGCAGAAATCAGAAGCTGGGAATGTTCTAAAGATCCAGAAAGCTCAAGTTCTGAAGCTGTCCTAAATGGAAGCAGAAATCAGAAGCTGTGAATGTTCTGAAGATTAAAGAAATTCAAGTTCTGAAGCTGTCCTAAATGGAAGCAGAAATCAGAAGCTGAGAATGTTCTGAAGATCAAAGAAATTCTAGTTCTGAAGCTGTCCTAGATGGAAGCAGGAATCAGAAGCTGTGAGTGTTCTAGGGATCTAAAAGAAATTCTAGTTCTGAAGCTGTCCAATGGAAGCAGAAGTCAGAAGCTATGAATTCTCTGAAGACAGAAGCTTATGTGATCGTCTCTACCGAAATAATCAGGGAAGTCTTTTATTAAAGTTCTTCGAGTATTTATTTCAGGGGGAGATTATTTATCTCAGGGGGAGATTGTTAATCTCAGGGGGAGACATATTCATATGCTTATGCTATAGCTGTGTAATTTGTCTTTTGCCGTCTGCTCTTTCTGATCGCAAATTCATATCATTTATATATGTTTTTGTCATCATCAAAAAGGGGGAGATTGTTAGAACAAGATTTGTTCTGATCAATTATCTTAGTTTTGATGATAACAATAATATGAATTTTGCTTAAGATAATATGGTACTCTAATCCAATGCAATTTCCTTTTCAGGAAATATATAAAGAGTATGCATAATTCAGCACTCAGAAGCTTTGTCTCAAGGGTTCAGCATGCAACATCAGAACATGGTCTGGCAAGACATCAGAAGATGGTCGAAGCAGAATCAGAACATGGGTCTATGGAAGCATCAGAAGAACATGAGATCAGAAGCACTGAAGTTCTGATGGTATCACGCTCAGAAGCACTTCAAGGTCAGAAGATCAGAAGATGCTATGCACCAAGCTGTTTGACTCTGATGATATTCAAACGTTGTATTCACAAACATCAGATCAGAAGGAAGTACAAGTGGCAAGCTACGCTGACTGACAAAAGGAACGTTAAAAGCTACTATAGGCAACGTCAGTAGACACAGCGTGAACAAGGCTCGAGGTAGTTGACAAAAGCGTATAACATTAAATGCGATGCTGTACGGAACACGCAAAGCATTAAATGCACTCAACGGTCATCTTCTCCAACGCCTATAAATATGAAGTTCTGATGAGAAGCAAGGTTAACGATTCTGCACAAAACAACTCATATTAACTTGCTGAAACTCCGTTCTACTCAAAGCTCAGAATCTTCATCTTCATCAAAGCTCACTACATTGCTGTTGTAATATATTAGTGAGATTAAGCTTAAACGTTAAGAGAAATATCACAGTTTGTGATTATAGCTTTCAAGAAGCAATTGTAATACTCTTAGATTTGATTACATTAAGTTGTAAGGAACTAGAGTGATCGTGTGGATCAGAATACTCTAGGAAGTCTTAGAGGTTATCTAAGCAGGTTGTAACTAGAGTGATCGTGTGGATCAGTATACTCTAGAAAGTCTTAGAGGGTATCTAAGCAGTTGTTCCTGGAGTGATCAGTGTGTGATCAGAAGACTCTGGAAGACTTAGTTGCTGACTAAGTGGAGAACCATTGTAATCCGTGCGATTAGTGGATTAAATCCTCAGTTGAGGTAAATCATCTCTGCGGGGGTGGACTGGAGTAGTTTAGTTAACAACGAACCAGGATAAAAATAACTGTGCAATTTATTTTTATCTGTCAAATTTTTAAAGCTACACTTATTCAAACCCCCCCTTTCTAAGTGTTTTTCTATCCTTCAATTGGTATCAGAGCGCCGGTTCTAAGGTGCAAGCACTTAACCGTGTTTAGAAAAGATTCAGGAAGAGAAAAACGCTTCAGTAAAAGATGGTTGATGAAACTGCAAAGTCTACACCTGCATCTACATCTGGCTCTGCTGAGCAACACAACGGTAACAATGGTTATACTAGACCGCCGGTATTTGATGGTGAAAACTTTGAATACTGGAAAGATAAACTGGAAAGTTACTTTCTTGGTCTAGATGGTGATCTATGGGATCTTCTGATGGATGGTTACAAACATCCAGTAAATGCCAGTGGCGTAAAGCTGACAAGGCAAGAAATGAGTGATGATCAGAAGAAGCTTTTCAGGAATCATCATAAATGCAGAACTGTTTTGCTGAATGCTATCTCTCATGCTGAGTATGAGAAGATATCTAACAGGGAAACGGCCTATGACATATATGAGTCCTTGAAAATGACTCATGAAGGAAATGCTCAAGTCAAGGAGACTAAAGCTCTCGCTTTAATCCAGAAGTATGAAGCCTTCAAGATGGAGGATGATGAAGACATTGAAAAGATGTTTTCAAGATTTCAAACTCTTACTGCTGGATTGAGAGTTCTTGACAAGGGATACACCAAGGCTGATCACGTAAAGAAGATCATCAGAAGCTTACCCAGAAGATGGGGTCCTATGGTGTACGCATTCAAGATTGCAAAGAATCTGAATGAAGTTTCTCTGGAAGAGCTTATCAGTGCCTTGAGAAGCCATGAAATAGAGCTGGACGCAAATGAGCCTCAAAAGAAAGGTAAGTCTATTGCATTAAAATCCAATATCAAGAAATGCACTAACGCTTTTCAGGCTAGAGAAGAAGATCCTGAAGAATCAGAATCTGAAGAAGAAGATGAACTGTCCTTGATCTCCAGAAGGCTAAATCAACTCTGGAAGAACAAGCAAAGGAAGTTCAGAGGCTTCAGAAGTTCAAAGAAATTTGAACGTGGAGAATCTTCTGATGACAGAAGATTTGACAAGAAGAAGGTCATGTGCTATGAATGCAATGAGCCTGGACACTTCAAGAATGAATGTCCAAAACTTCAGAAGGAAAATCCCAAGAAGAAGTTTCATAAGAAGAAAGGTCTTATGGCAACCTGGGATGAGTCAGAAGATGATTCAGACTCTGAAGATGAGCAGGCTAACTGTGCGCTGATGGCGACAGAAGATGACGGATCAGAATCTACATCAGAATCAGATTCTGAAGAGGTATTTTCTGAACTTACTAGAGATGAGTTAGTTTCCGGTCTAACTGAACTTCTGGAATTCAAGTCTCAGATTAGTCTCAAATACAAAAAGCTGAAAAAGCTATTTGAATTTGAAACAAAGAAGCTTGAGTTGGAGAATTCTGAATTAAAAGAAAAACTTTTAAAATTATCCAATAATGTTGGATCTCCTTCTGATTCAGAAAAATCCACTCCTAGTCTAAACCATATTCTGAAAGAATATGATTTAAGTTTCAGGAAGTTCTTATCTAGAAGTATTGGCAGAAGTCAGCTAGCTTCTATGATATATGCTGTGTCTGGAAACAAAAGAGTTGGCATTGGTTTTGAGGGTGAAACCCCATACAAACTTGAACCTGTTGATGAAATGAAATTCACATACAAGCCATTGTAGGATCAGTTCAAGTATGACCACTCCCATGATATTAGGCACACTTCACATGCTCAAAGTTTTCACATAACACACACCAAAAGGCATGTGACACAACCTAGGAAATATCATGAAACTCACATTAAAAACTATCATGCTGTTCCTCCTATTGCTTACAATGTTAAACCCAAGTTCAATCAGAACTTGAGAAAATCTAACAAGAAAGGACCCAAGAGAATGTGGGTACCTAAGGATAAGATTATTCCTATTGCAGATATCCTTGGCTGCAAAAAGGACAAAGCACAACATGTCATGGTACCTGGACTCTGGATGCTCACGACACATGACAAGAAGAAGGTCTATGTTCCAAGACCTGGTGCTTAAGTCTGGAGGAGAAGTCAAGTTTGGAGGAGATCAGAAGGGCAAGATAATTGGCTCTGGAACTATAAAGTCTGGTAACTCTCCTTCCATTTCTAATGTACTTCTTGTAGAAGGATTAACACATAACCTCTTATCTATCAGTCAATTGAGTGACAATGGTTATGATATAATCTTTAATCAAAAGTCTTGCAAGGCTGTAAATCAGAAGGATGGCTCAATCCTATTTACAGGCAAGAGGAAGAACAACATTTATAAGACAGATCTGCAAGATCTTATGAGTCAGAAGGTGACTTGTCTTATGTTTGTTTCTGAAGAGCAGTGGGTCTGGCACAGAAGATTAGGTCATGCTAGTTTGAGAAAGATTTCTCAGATTAACAAACTGGATCTTGTCAGAGGACTCCCTAATCTGAAATTCAAATCAGATGCTCTTTGTGAAGCATGTCAGAAGGGCAAGTTCTCCAAACCTGCATTCAAGTCCAAGAATGTTGTTTCTACCTCAAGGCCATTAGAACTCTTGCACATTGATCTGTTTGGCCCAGTCAAAACAGCATCTGTCAGAGGGAAGAAATATGGATTAGTCATCGTAGATGATTATAGCCGCTGGACGTGGGTAAAATTCTTGAAACACAAGGATGAGACTCATTCAGTGTTCTTTGATTTCTGCATTCAGATTCAATCTGAAAAAGAGTGTAAAATCATAAAGGTCAGAAGTGATCATGGTGGTGAATTTGAGAACAGATCCTTTGAAGAATTCTTCAAAGAAAATGGTATTGCCCATGATTTCTCTTGTCCTAGAACTCCACAGCAAAATGGAGTTGTAGAACGAAAGAATAGGACTCTGCAAGAAATGGCCAGAACCATGATCAATGAAACCAATATGGCTAAGCATTTCTGGGCAGAAGCAATAAACACTGCATGCTATATTCAGAATAGAATCTCTATCAGACCTATTCTAAATAAGACTCCTTATGAATTGTGGAAGAATAAAAAGCCCAACATTTCATATTTCCATCCTTTTGGATGTGTATGCTTTATTCTGAACACTAAAGATCATCTTGGTAAGTTTGATTCCAAAGCACAAAAATGTTTCCTTCTTGGATATTCTGAACGCTCAAAAGGCTACAGAGTATACAATACTGAAACATTGATTGTAGAAGAATCAATCAATATCAGGTTTGATGATAAGCTTGGTTCTGAAAAACCAAAGCAGTTTGATAATTTTGCAGATTGTGATATTGATATATCAGAAGTTGTTGAGCCAAGAAGCAACGCATCAGAAGCAGAGCTTCTCAGAAGCAAAGAATCTGAAGATCAAGTATCAGCTTCTCTGGAGAATCTAAGCATTTCTGAAGAACCATCTGTCAGAAGATCATCCAGACTCATCTCTGATCATTCAGAAGATGTCATTCTTGGAAAGAAGGATGATCCAATCAGAACAAGAGCATTCCTTAAGAACAATGCAGATTGTCAATTAGGTCTTGTATCTTTGATCGAGCCAACTTCTGTTGATCATGCTCTAGAAGATCCAGACTGGATAATTGCTATGCAAGAAGAACTGAATCAGTTTACAAGGAATGATGTTTGGGATCTTGTTCCTAGACCAGATGGATTCAATATAATAGATACAAAATGGGTCTTCAGAAACAAGCCCAGAATAAGAAGATGAGAAGTTCTTATGTATGGGTATCTTCTGAAATGAAATTTTTTTTTGAAGTTCTGATTGAAATCAATTAGAATTGTGATTCAGTTTTTACTAACGTTTCATTGTCTAAGTTGATTCAGAACCTCTTTTAAAGCAAAACAGCTGTAACGTTTTATCTCGGGATGGTAAACCTGTCGTTACTATTCCTGGACAAGCGTGCGTGCAGTTGAGGGGACGTCTACCTAGGTGTAACTCGGTGAACTGACTTTTATTTTTAATATGCAACAATGTTGCGGTGAGCAAGAGTCGCCACCGACTTTTATTTTATCCAATTAGGAAAGGTATAAAAGAACAGGAAAGACCTTAAAAAGATTTCGAGTTCGGGGGGTAGGTTACGAAAAGGGAAGGCGTAAGCACCCTTTTCATCCGTAGTTATCTACGGGCTCTTAGTTGCTTAGCTCACTTTTGTTTGAAATGTTTGATTTTGAAAAAGTAGTGTGTGTTTAGAAAAACACTTTTGTTTTGAAAATGTCTAAAAAGACAATGTTAAAAAACATGGTGTGAAAAGTATCTGTTTTTGTTTGAATTGATTGTGAGCAAGCACTTAAGAGTTCCTACCCTAAGTTTGTAAGGTCTTTCCTATTCATTAAGGCTTTCCTTGGGCGATAGTACTATCCATACCAATTGAGGATAGGTAGTCCTATACATTGGATGTGCGGGTCATCGAAGGGTCATCGAGTCGTCATAGGGACTATCCATACCATAAAGAGGGTAGGAAGTCCTATGCGATGTGAATAGTCATAAAGGCAACATGTAGAGATACCTTAGCAATCCGAAGGGACTATCATCATTTATCGAAGGCAACTCGAGGGACTAGATCATGTTTATCGTAGGCAACTCGAAGGGACTATGATCTTTATTCCGAAGGGACAATGATGATTTTGAATCGTAGGCAACATGTGCTAAGGTATCCCTACGTTTTGAGGGACATGACCACTTTTATTCATAAGGCAACCAAGAGGGGCGTACCCTAGAGGTGAGTGAGTGCAAGTGTGTTGTTTTCATTTATTTTAATCTTGAATTAGTGATCTAACGGTCAATTGATTTATCTTGCCATACAATCCTAACCATACATCTAACAGTTAATATAGCAGTTTAATATAGTGCAGAAATTAAAAGCAAAAAAAAAAAAAAAAAAAAAAAAAATATAGTCCTACGCTATTACATCGCTTCGGGGTGGGGGTTACATAACCAAAAATGGGGATAAAAATAATTACAAACCCAAATAAAAATAAGAATAAAATTGCAAGTGTCTATGCCCAATGCCTTAATAACAATATCTTGCAAAAAAAAGCCAGAAAATATTAGTATGAGCATAAAAAAATAATGCATGAAAAATGATAAAGAAATACTAACAATCAAGAAAATAATAACAGGTATCTAAAAAATGTTAAATTCTAAAAAAGAAATTAACTACAATATTTTTGGTGTTTTTATATTTAATGAGAAGCTTAAATCTTTCTTTTTTGTATTTTTTTACTAGTTGAGAATAAAATAATTAAATTAAATTAGTTTAATAAAAAAAAAACTTAAATTGATTTGAAGGGAAACACAAATTAAGCTAATTTTTATATAGATATTCGGTTTTTATTTTATTTTAATAAATATAAAAGATTAGATATACCACTAATATTAAAAACACATAAATAATAAGTAATAATAATAAATAAATAAAAAAGATCCTAACATTTAGCATTAATAACAAATAGAATTAACAAAATAATTAAAAAAAAACTAACGTGGGGAACGAATTCTCATTTAAAACGAATTAAATACTTATAATTATAAAAATTAAGATTCTTGACCATTTCAAACTAATAAACCTCCATTGAATAACTGACATGTGGTAAATATATTTTAAAATAAATGAAAAAATAATAGCTATAATAAAAACACAGAATTGAAAAAAACTCAAACAGGATCTCATTCTCTCGTGAATTTCATCCTCCTCTAAACAAACTAAATTTTTTTTCTTTCTCAAACGAAACAAATTCCTATCATAAGAACAAAGACAACACAAAACTTAAAAACTCATGTGTGAATGCAATTGATGGTTTAAAAGATGTTACCAGACAGAGGAAGGATGCCAGCGGTATCTGTATACGAAAAGTAGGACTCCGGCGGTTGCAGCGGTGGCTAGATCTGGTGAGCGACAGAGGTCTTGCGGCTGACGGCGAAGGTTTCTGATCGGAAGTGATGGTCGCTACGTTTTGCGACTGTGATGGTAGCGCTGTCGTGGCCGGCGCGGTCTCGAATGGACTGAGTCGGTGATGTGCAGACTCCGACGGTTGTTGTTCGGCATGATGGAGATTGCAGATCTGCGGCTTCGACGATGGAAATGGGGGAGCTGTGGTGATTTCCGCGTGGTGCGATTGGCGATATCTTTGAAACTTCTTCTCTGTAAAATAAAAAAATTATAACAATTTGTCTTCTCTGTAAAAAAAACTTATAACAATTTGTCAGGTTATATTGTTAGTTCATGATTTTGATTCTGTTGGATATTTCTTTTTATTTACAGGTTGGGAAGATTTGATACAAACATTAGTATTATGATGTTGTTGTTTTGATTTGGATTGAGCATTATGATAATTATAATGGTAGATTTTATTGAAACTGTGGTGATTAAAGTTACTGAGAAAGAAGAAAAAGAAAAGTAATGGATGTTCGTTAATGAGTTAAAAATAAATTCTTATGTCAACGTAGTAATATTTACAGTATATGGATCGGTTAGAAAATATGCACCAAAATGTTTAAAAAATTTGTTAGTGTAGCAAAAAAAAATACATATTACATCTACGTGAGAGAATGGTTCTTTCTGGTGTTAGAATGTGTGGAATCAGGGTAATTATTACTTGTAACCAAAATAAATTTCAAAGAAAAGGACAACCATCAGAGGTCCTCCTTTGGTTGAAAGAATAACCTTAAAAATGAAATGGGGCCTCACATGTTTAATCATCGGCCAAGAACATTATAAAAATCAATTTTTTTAAAAGGGAGGCCTCAGGTTAGTGTCATCATTGGCCAAAACAAGGGTTTTAAAAAACGTAGAAAGTTTGATGAAGAACGTATGTAAAAAAAAGCTTTTTTTTAAAAAAATAGTTTATGAATGAAATTGTGAGAATGGTGGATTATGAGAGAATTGTTGATAGTTGTTGATCCAAATGAGAGAGTGGAGAGCCACTATTTATAGACTGAGAACTAGGTCAAAATAATCCTAAAAAGGAAAAGATCCAACCCAAAGGCCCATGGACCGTCTTGGTCCCCAAGATTAAGAACCTGTCTTGGTCCCCAAGATTAAGAACCTGGACGTACTTGTGTCCAGGTGCGTCCAGGTGTAAAAAAGATTTAAAACAAAAAGTTAAAAAACATAGAAATGCACCAAGCGAGAGTTGAACCCGTGGCCTTCTATTTGCAAGCCTTTCATTCTTACCAATCGTGCTATGTTATTTATTTGAAATAAAAAGACAATTGAAAGTATATGAAGCATCGGCTAACATTTTCTATTTATTAAAATATAAGCAATTTAAGAGTAAACTACTATATTTTTAAAATAGACTTTAAATCGAATATTTATGAAACTCTGGATGTCAACGTAAATGAATCCAAGATTTAATAAAAATCCAATTTTAAAAATAATTTCGAAAATATTTGTCACTAAAAAGTGTGGGCAAATTTTGGGGTATGACAGCTGCCCCTGTTCAATCTTCTTAAACCTGAAGAGGTAGATTGACACGTCTGCCAATCGTGATCTGAAGGTAGAAGAGGATTGAACACTAGAATACCAAGAAATTTGCTATCGGAGATGCAGGGACTTTTAGCGGAGATGGGCTTGAAGATGCCATCCAGGTGTTTGACAAGATGTCTGTCTAAAGCAGACGCTTTTCAAGCTAGATCGCGTGCATTGATTGTATCTAAAGGAGAGATGAAGTAATGTCTTACGGAAGACTACCTGGAGAGGTTCCTAGAAAGGATATGATACGTCTTAAAGAAGACTAACCTAGAAAGGTCCCTAGAAATGATATGAAACGTCTTAGAAAAAGACTGTTTAGAAAGACTCCTAGAAAGGATATGAAACGTCTTAAACAAGACTACCTAGAAAGGTTATGAAACGTCTTAGAAAAGACTACCTAGAAAGGCTCCTAGAAAGGATATGAAACGTCTTAGAAAAGACTACCTAGAAAGACTCCTAGAAAGGATATGAAACGTCTTAAACAAGACTACCTAGAAAGGTTATGAAACGTCTTAGAAAAGACTACCTAGAAAGGCTCCTAGAAAGGATATGAAACGTCTTAGAAAAGACTACCTAGAAAGGTTCCTAGAAAGGATAAGAAACATCTTAGAAAAGACTACCTAGAAAGGCTCCTAGAAAGGATAAGAAATGTCTTAGAAAAGGCTACCTAGAAAGGTTGATAAACGTCTTAGAAAAGACTACCTAGAAAGGCTGATAAACGTCTTAGAAAAGACTACCTAGAAAGGTTTGATAAACGTCTTAGAAAAGACTACCTAGATAGGTTTGATAAACGTCTTAGAAAAGACTACCTAGAAAGGTTGATAAACGTCTTAGAAAAGACTACCTAGAAAGGTTCCTATAAAGGATGAGAAGTTCTTTAATTGTTTCTGAATTATCTTTGGGGAAAGACTTGGAATGAAGCATTAGAATATTATTTGTCTTGAATGAGTGTTAAGATTGAATTGTTGATACAATCGTCTTTGCACTGTATCTGGATGATAATGTTCTTTTGACTGTGGAATGACCTGAAAAGGCAAAATAAGTTTTATGCAATGTCATGATGCATGTATTGTGTAATGAGGTTCTCGAAATAAACGAGAATGTTGTATGCTATGTATGTAATGTGAATGAGGTTCTCGAAATAAACGAGAATGTTGTATGTTATGTATGTATTGTGAACCATGCGTGGATGGACGATATAGTCGAAGTATATTGGTAACTTTGTATAGCAATTGCTGGTTGAGAAAATAAATCTCTGTATGCTGCGGGAGATGATGACAAGGTGATTGTGTTGAGAATTCCCGTCTTCCGTTCGAGGATATCCAGCTGGGGATTTTTATTACCGCTTGGGGATGAAAGTAGCTTGAGTGATTTGATCCTGATGTGCCCTGACTAGGGATAAGAGAGATGGATAACTGACCAAGTTTCCACTGTGAGTGCCAACTTTACTGGGAACAGTGAGTTTGAATAAACCCTGTTGGAGAAGAAGATTGTATCGGAGAGCCTGTAGTGTTGGGGAGCCAAGTCTCTGTTGGGAAGAGATTATTTGAAGGTAACTCCTCGAGGATTACTTTGTGGGGATATTGTTGTCAAAACAACTTTGTGGGTAAGATCCCTTGAGATTTCAATTTTCATTGCCCCCGTGTCACTTGATGTTGGAAAACATTTTCTTAACCATATGTGGCCCTTTGCATGGGGAAGTCTATTTGCCCCTGGAGTCGGTAACTTGGTATACTTGAATCTTGAGATTACTGGAATTAGAACTTCGAAGGAGATACTGATCCTGCTGCTAGTAGCTAAATAACTTTTGCTGAGATTTGTGATCGATGCAACATGCCCCAAGTGATAAACTTGCCCTTCGAAGGAGATACTGATCCTGCTGCTAGTAGCTAAATAACTTTTGCTGAGATTTGTGATCGATGCAACATGCCCCAAGTGATAAACTTGCCCCTCTGGCTGTTCAGCGTCTTTGAGAGATTCTCTGGATCTTGACTTGGTTGCCTCAGATGAATGGGATAATACCATGCCATGCCCCTTTTGTATATTGTCCTTTAGCCAACTGAGTCAAGCGTAAGAAATATCTTTGCCTTTTGATGCGCTTCTGAAGCAACTTTGTCTGTCGGGAGGACTTTCTAGGATTTGTGTTATCCTGAGCAACATGCCCCTGTATCATGAACTTAGGAATCATGCCCCTGATTGATCAGGCTTAGAGGTAATTTCAATTATGCTTGGGCAAATGCCCCTGATTGCCCAACGCTTATGAGGGATTCTTCGAATCTTGACCTGATTGCCCCAGATATCTGAGCGCTTACTCAACGGAGTATTTCGACTGCTTTTGTTCCCCTGAGGGTGATTATAATTTGAGATGTTCATGCTCGAACTCAATGGAGTTCTGAAGACAACTTTTCCCTTGAGAGAATTAGACTTTTCATCTGCAGCTCATGATGGAAGCTTTCCTGGTGTCAAGTACTTGTTCATATGCAAAGAATGTTTAGTATGAGAAATATAATTCTAATGCAAAGTTCATGTTTGTCTTGAAGATTTTAAAAAAGATTTTTTTTTTGAAAGGATGTCAAAACATCAATTTATGTGAAAAGTGGTGTGATACCAACTCAAACGTTTTAGCAAAACTCCTAGGAGTCGGTTTACCGTATTCTCGTTTACAGTATGCTTTCGAATTAACCCTGCTTCAATTAGGACTTTTGAGGGTTGTAACGTGGCTTGGTTCATGGTTTTAGAAAAAAAGATATATAGGCTCAAAATTTTATTGGTGCCCACCCCCTTCGTGATGTTCTCCAACCTAAGTTCAGTTAACTCGATGCGAGCATTCATCCTTCAAGAGGAGCTTGAGATGATTGAGGAATCGATGAAGTGTTTGGACATGTCAATCATTTACCTTTTATTCTTGGTGTCTGATCACACGATCTTGTTCTTTGAATTTATTGTCACACGATCTCGTCCTTTTGCTAAGGATCTTTTTTTGTTTCACGTTCCTTAACTTTTGCCTGGATAAATTCTTTTGAATTTTGATGTCCAGCGGGATGCCCTAATTTTTGCCTAAGTCACTTGTTTTCAAGTTGTTGACTTAGCGGGTCTTTTTTCTTCTTTTTTTTTATTCATTTTTTTCCATTTTTTGAACAAGTTGTATGATCCTGGGACGTCTTCGATTCGTTGGAAAGATCGTGACCACCTCATTTCTTGGTCGACGAGGGATAACCGTTGTTGTATCGTCATATTTTGACCTTCTATTGCGAGGGATAACCATTTCGTTTTTTACTGTCCTCAACCTTTTGAAGGATAACCATTGTTGTATCCTTAGATGTGCACTTCTGATGAATTTTGAACGCTCGATCAGATTAACTGAACACTACCCTGCCCCTAGGTTAAATGTGAGGGTTTTTTCGTATCGAAAAGAAACTCCTACTTCAAGGCTCAAAGGGGTTGACAAGGGATTAACTTCCTTATATCTCCAGTGTTTGGGGATTTGAAACAATGCCTGTACATCATCAACAGGGTTTTACTCGAAAGCACACCAACTGAGGTTATCGGTATTATGTATTCGTCATTCTCCCTTCGGAGTTGTCATGCTTTATCGCCGAGAGTTTGCCATCACAAGCAAAGAAAAATATGTTAGAGCGAGAGTGAAAGAATTTTTCCAAGACAAACATATTCAATGCATCATTATTATAGTTCAAAAACAAAACAAGTATGACACATAAGCAGTATTGAATCAAAACAAGAAATACTACACAAGAACATGCATGATGATATAGAGATTGTCAAAGTTGAGGAGATTTTCTCCGTATGGACTTATTGATTCAGAAGATCCATTGAGTCGAAGGAGAACTTCAAATCTGACTTTCAGGTACAAATGATGATAACCTTTGCATCGATCAGGCTTTGAACCTTGTTTCTGAATGGCTGACAATCATCAATCGAAGGGTCAAGTGCCCCATAGCGGGAGAAAAACCAAGTGTTAGTATTTGAAACTCTAGATTACTTTTAGGAAGGAGATTCTGACGAAGTCACATAAGAGTTGCAAGTGTCCAGCTCCAGGGAGAATAAAATAGTAAGATGAGAAGCTTGTCTGTTGGTAGCAGCTTCGCCTGAAGAACTTTGACTTTTCACCTTTGGACGTCCTTCTATAAGAATCAAGCTCACCATATCCAGTGGGTCATAGCCTCTGATTCGGGGTATGGTACCTTTGAATGTCAAGGCATACGGCTAGAGGAAAATAAATGATGGGAACTGTACCTTTGAGTTTGAAGGAATATGGCTGAAGGAAAATAAATCCTCTTGCCCCTTGATAGGAACTATACCTTTGAGTTTGAAGGTATCGGGCTAGAGGAAAATAAATCCTCTTGCCCCTAGATAGAAATTTAGGCTCTGGATAGTCCTTCCATAATAGTACCTGGAAATTATACGCCTTAAATCCCTAATATCCTTGAAAAAGGTTAGTCAACAGGTTATGTAAAAGCAGAAGGTAGTATGGACAAGTAAGTCCTACAAACAAAACCTGCAAGGAAATCAAGTGTTTATATAACAAACAAGTCATACAAGAGTCCTTAGGTTTAAAGGCTTGCATGAAGTATGACTAGGTGACTACCCTTCCTCAAAGGTACTTCTAAAGATAAGGATGATATCAGCAACGGGTTCTACCGAGTTATTCAGAATTGTCAGCCCTTCTAAAGCACCCTCGGACATGATGCATTTGCACCATGCAATGATACTTTGAGAGAGGACCTATCTGAATTGTAGCATCGGGTAGCGACTAGTTCTCAACATTTGTCAAGAGTAGTCCCCCCACTACGTTCCTAAAGGCCAAGATGGGTTAAAGGGTAGCTAAAGGTCCTTGAGCTCCGGCGCACCCAAAGTTACATACATAGACCTCCCTCATTTGAGAAAGGTGTGCATATATCTATGGAGTCCTAACTCAAGCGTGAACTTCATATTGACTCATCTCCCACATATGTGAAAGAGGTCGCCATGACTATGTCACTCCTATCTTATGGTGCACTCGAATCCGGGTATAGGATTCATCTTCCATTCAAATGCCCAAAACAACCTTGAAAGGTAAAGCAATCAAAACAAACAATTATTAAAGTGAACTAAACTCTAAGGTAACCCCTCTTTTTAATTATCCCCAGCAGAGTCGCCAGTTCTGTAACTCGGTGAACTGACTTTTATTTTTAATATGCAACAATGTTGCGGTGAGCAAGAGTCGCCACCGACTTTTATTTTATCCAATTAGGAAAGGTATAAAAGAACAGGAAAGACCTTAAAAAGATTTCGAGTTCGGGGGGTAGGTTACGAAAAGGGAAGGCGTAAGCACCCTTTTCATCCGTAGTTATCTACGGGCTCTTAGTTGCTTAGCTCACTTTTGTTTGAAATGTTTGATTTTGAAAAAGTAGTGTGTGTTTAGAAAAACACTTTTGTTTTGAAAATGTCTAAAAAGACAATGTTAAAAAACATGGTGTGAAAAGTATCTGTTTTTGTTTG
Organism: Vicia villosa; assembly: GCF_029867415.1. NCBI lineage: Eukaryota > Viridiplantae > Streptophyta > Magnoliopsida > Fabales > Fabaceae > Vicia > Vicia villosa. Next base: position 392,015 of record NW_026705180.1, read on the forward strand.
AATTGATTGTGAGCAAGCACTTAAGAGTTCCTACCCTAAGTTTGTAAGGTCTTTCCTATTCATTAAGGCTTTCCTTGGGCGATAGTACTATCCATACCAATTGAGGATAGGTAGTCCTATACATTGGATGTGCGGGTCATCGAAGGGTCATCGAGTCGTCATAGGGACTATCCATACCATAAAGAGGGTAGGAAGTCCTATGCGATGTGAATAGTCATAAAGGCAACATGTAGAGATACCTTAGCAATCCGAAGGGACTATCATCATTTATCGAAGGCAACTCGAGGGACTAGATCATGTTTATCGTAGGCAACTCGAAGGGACTATGATCTTTATTCCGAAGGGACAATGATGATTTTGAATCGTAGGCAACATGTGCTAAGGTATCCCTACGTTTTGAGGGACATGACCACTTTTATTCATAAGGCAACCAAGAGGGGCGTACCCTAGAGGTGAGTGAGTGCAAGTGTGTTGTTTTCATTTATTTTAATCTTGAATTAGTGATCTAACGGTCAATTGATTTATCTTGCCATACAATCCTAACCATACATCTAACAGTTAATATAGCAGTTTAATATAGTGCAGAAATTAAAAGCAAAAAAAAAAAAAAAAAAAAAAAAATATAGTCCTACGCTATTACATCGCTTCGGGGTGGGGGTTACATAACCAAAAATGGGGATAAAAATAATTACAAACCCAAATAAAAATAAGAATAAAATTGCAAGTGTCTATGCCCAATGCCTTAATAACAATATCTTGCAAAAAAAAGCCAGAAAATATTAGTATGAGCATAAAAAAATAATGCATGAAAAATGATAAAGAAATACTAACAATCAAGAAAATAATAACAGGTATCTAAAAAATGTTAAATTCTAAAAAAGAAATTAACTACAATATTTTTGGTGTTTTTATATTTAATGAGAAGCTTAAATCTTTCTTTTTTGTATTTTTTTACTAGTTGAGAATAAAATAATTAAATTAAATTAGTTTAATAAAAAAAAAACTTAAATTGATTTGAAGGGAAACACAAATTAAGCTAATTTTTATATAGATATTCGGTTTTTATTTTATTTTAATAAATATAAAAGATTAGATATACCACTAATATTAAAAACACATAAATAATAAGTAATAATAATAAATAAATAAAAAAGATCCTAACATTTAGCATTAATAACAAATAGAATTAACAAAATAATTAAAAAAAAACTAACGTGGGGAACGAATTCTCATTTAAAACGAATTAAATACTTATAATTATAAAAATTAAGATTCTTGACCATTTCAAACTAATAAACCTCCATTGAATAACTGACATGTGGTAAATATATTTTAAAATAAATGAAAAAATAATAGCTATAATAAAAACACAGAATTGAAAAAAACTCAAACAGGATCTCATTCTCTCGTGAATTTCATCCTCCTCTAAACAAACTAAATTTTTTTTCTTTCTCAAACGAAACAAATTCCTATCATAAGAACAAAGACAACACAAAACTTAAAAACTCATGTGTGAATGCAATTGATGGTTTAAAAGATGTTACCAGACAGAGGAAGGATGCCAGCGGTATCTGTATACGAAAAGTAGGACTCCGGCGGTTGCAGCGGTGGCTAGATCTGGTGAGCGACAGAGGTCTTGCGGCTGACGGCGAAGGTTTCTGATCGGAAGTGATGGTCGCTACGTTTTGCGACTGTGATGGTAGCGCTGTCGTGGCCGGCGCGGTCTCGAATGGACTGAGTCGGTGATGTGCAGACTCCGACGGTTGTTGTTCGGCATGATGGAGATTGCAGATCTGCGGCTTCGACGATGGAAATGGGGGAGCTGTGGTGATTTCCGCGTGGTGCGATTGGCGATATCTTTGAAACTTCTTCTCTGTAAAATAAAAAAATTATAACAATTTGTCTTCTCTGTAAAAAAAACTTATAACAATTTGTCAGGTTATATTGTTAGTTCATGATTTTGATTCTGTTGGATATTTCTTTTTATTTACAGGTTGGGAAGATTTGATACAAACATTAGTATTATGATGTTGTTGTTTTGATTTGGATTGAGCATTATGATAATTATAATGGTAGATTTTATTGAAACTGTGGTGATTAAAGTTACTGAGAAAGAAGAAAAAGAAAAGTAATGGATGTTCGTTAATGAGTTAAAAATAAATTCTTATGTCAACGTAGTAATATTTACAGTATATGGATCGGTTAGAAAATATGCACCAAAATGTTTAAAAAATTTGTTAGTGTAGCAAAAAAAAATACATATTACATCTACGTGAGAGAATGGTTCTTTCTGGTGTTAGAATGTGTGGAATCAGGGTAATTATTACTTGTAACCAAAATAAATTTCAAAGAAAAGGACAACCATCAGAGGTCCTCCTTTGGTTGAAAGAATAACCTTAAAAATGAAATGGGGCCTCACATGTTTAATCATCGGCCAAGAACATTATAAAAATCAATTTTTTTAAAAGGGAGGCCTCAGGTTAGTGTCATCATTGGCCAAAACAAGGGTTTTAAAAAACGTAGAAAGTTTGATGAAGAACGTATGTAAAAAAAAGCTTTTTTTTAAAAAAATAGTTTATGAATGAAATTGTGAGAATGGTGGATTATGAGAGAATTGTTGATAGTTGTTGATCCAAATGAGAGAGTGGAGAGCCACTATTTATAGACTGAGAACTAGGTCAAAATAATCCTAAAAAGGAAAAGATCCAACCCAAAGGCCCATGGACCGTCTTGGTCCCCAAGATTAAGAACCTGTCTTGGTCCCCAAGATTAAGAACCTGGACGTACTTGTGTCCAGGTGCGTCCAGGTGTAAAAAAGATTTAAAACAAAAAGTTAAAAAACATAGAAATGCACCAAGCGAGAGTTGAACCCGTGGCCTTCTATTTGCAAGCCTTTCATTCTTACCAATCGTGCTATGTTATTTATTTGAAATAAAAAGACAATTGAAAGTATATGAAGCATCGGCTAACATTTTCTATTTATTAAAATATAAGCAATTTAAGAGTAAACTACTATATTTTTAAAATAGACTTTAAATCGAATATTTATGAAACTCTGGATGTCAACGTAAATGAATCCAAGATTTAATAAAAATCCAATTTTAAAAATAATTTCGAAAATATTTGTCACTAAAAAGTGTGGGCAAATTTTGGGGTATGACACTAGGTAACTGTGCAAATCACGTCTTTTGTCATTATTATCTCTCCTCACGTCACGTAACATTAAATGCTTTTCATCATTTACTCTCTTTCAGTTTTCTTTTTATATTCTTCAAACGTTTCTTTTCCCTCTTATATTTCTCTCACTTAGCATTCAGTTTCTTTTTCGTTCTCTCTCTTTACATTCATATCACAAACCCTAGCTGTTCATTATCTGCAAATCCATCATGAACTCTTCATCAAGCCCAGGAAACCATGAAAATGATCAAAACAAAAAGAGAAAAGCTGTTGAAACATCTTCGTCCAAACCCAAAAAGATAAAGATCACCTATGACCCTCTCAAGGTGAATCCATTCGAAGCAAAGTTGTCTGGAAACTATTCTAGACGTGTGTTTCAACCCCCTGGTGAAAGCCCTCCATCATCTCCATCTTCTTCCTCATCTTTTTACCTTCAAGACTCAACTTCCTCTTCATCTAACCTTTCCTCTCCCTCAACCCATTCCAAAGAAATCTCTTCATCTTCACCTGCTGAGAATGTTGTTTCTGATAAAGATTGTGGAAGATCTGCATCAGAACCAAGTCTCCCTGACCCCTCGCCTGGAAGCCCAAGAAGCAGTCAATGATGCGTTTCACTCCTTCATGGCAAGGAAAACTGCAACTAATGACAGGGTTCAGGACATGCTGGCACAGATTTTTGTCTTAGCTAGGGTCTTAGTTTTTGGTCTTAGTAGTTTTCTTTCCTTGTTGCATCTGCTTGTTAAACATCTTCTTTTGTAATATCTTTTTTTATTATAAATGAAAAGTTTCTTTGTTTTTTTTTTCATTCCAGTGATTTTATTTGTCGTTTTATTCATCTGAATCTTTTGAAATATTCTTTTTGATGTTATGACAAAAAAGGGGGAGAAGATAAATGATAAATAATTTGATTAATCTATCAGTTGCTGGGTAAAGCTCCCACACATTTTCTAACAAGAACTGCAAGTTCTATATGGTTTAAGTGTTTTGCAGGTATAAAGAAGTGAAGAGAGAATCTTCAAAGCAAACACAAGAAGCAAAACCATAAGAAGTGTTATTCTATAAAAAGAATAAACTCATGGAAACTGAAGCAAGCCGAGTGCTGTCAAGCTTCAGAAATCAGAAGCAAGAAAGAAGAATGAATCAGAAGCACAGATAATAGAATTTGATCCATATTTGTCTATTTACTCTGACAAAATTCTATTTGCTCTGATACATTAATTTAGCCTATATGGCTCTGATACATATCATGTGTTCGAATATACATTTTATGTTCTGACTCGTTCATGCTGACTTTTGTCGTTTAGTTTTTGTTTTGTAACATTTCAGGATGTAGAGATGCTCTGATGATGCTCTGGTACATTCAACAATGTTCTGATACAAATCTAGCATGAAGTGATGTTGGTAGAAATTCAAAACTCTGAAGCTATCCGAGGGAAGCAGAAATCAGAAGCTGGGAATGTTCTAAAGATCCAGAAAGCTCAAGTTCTGAAGCTGTCCTAAATGGAAGCAGAAATCAGAAGCTGTGAATGTTCTGAAGATTAAAGAAATTCAAGTTCTGAAGCTGTCCTAAATGGAAGCAGAAATCAGAAGCTGAGAATGTTCTGAAGATCAAAGAAATTCTAGTTCTGAAGCTGTCCTAGATGGAAGCAGGAATCAGAAGCTGTGAGTGTTCTAGGGATCTAAAAGAAATTCTAGTTCTGAAGCTGTCCAATGGAAGCAGAAGTCAGAAGCTATGAATTCTCTGAAGACAGAAGCTTATGTGATCGTCTCTACCGAAATAATCAGGGAAGTCTTTTATTAAAGTTCTTCGAGTATTTATTTCAGGGGGAGATTATTTATCTCAGGGGGAGATTGTTAATCTCAGGGGGAGACATATTCATATGCTTATGCTATAGCTGTGTAATTTGTCTTTTGCCGTCTGCTCTTTCTGATCGCAAATTCATATCATTTATATATGTTTTTGTCATCATCAAAAAGGGGGAGATTGTTAGAACAAGATTTGTTCTGATCAATTATCTTAGTTTTGATGATAACAATAATATGAATTTTGCTTAAGATAATATGGTACTCTAATCCAATGCAATTTCCTTTTCAGGAAATATATAAAGAGTATGCATAATTCAGCGCTCAGAAGCTTTGTCTCAAGGGTTCAGCATGCAACATCAGAACATGGTCTGGCAAGACATCAGAAGATGGTCGAAGCAGAATCAGAACATGGGTCTATGGAAGCATCAAAAGAACATGAGATCAGAAGCACTGAAGTTCTGATGGTATCACGCTCAGAAGCACTTCAAGGTCAGAAGATCAGAAGATGCTATGCACCAAGCTGTTTGACTCTGATGATATTCAAACGTTGTATTCACAAACATCAGATCAGAAGGAAGTACAAGTGGCAAGCTACGCTGACTGACAAAAGGAACGTTAAAAGCTACTATAGGCAACGTCAGTAGACACAGCGTGAACAAGGCTCGAGGTAGTTGACAAAAGCGTATAACATTAAATGCGATGCTGTACGGAACACGTAAAGCATTAAATGCACTCAACGGTCATCTTCTCCAACGCCTATAAATATGAAGTTCTGATGAGAAGCAAGGTTAACGATTCTGCACAAAACAACTCATATTAACTTGCTGAAACTCCGTTCTACTCAAAGCTCAGAATCTTCATCTTCATCAAAGCTCACTACATTGCTGTTGTAATATATTAGTGAGATTAAGCTTAAACGTTAAGAGAAATATCACAGTTTGTGATTATAGCTTTCAAGAAGCAATTGTAATACTCTTAGATTTGATTACATTAAGTTGTAAGGAACTAGAGTGATCGTGTGGATCAGAATACTCTAGGAAGTCTTAGAGGTTATCTAAGCAGGTTGTAACTAGAGTGATCGTGTGGATCAGTATACTCTAGAAAGTCTTAGAGGGTATCTAAGCAGTTGTTCCTGGAGTGATCAGTGTGTGATCAGAAGACTCTGGAAGACTTAGTTGCTGACTAAGTGGAGAACCATTGTAATCCGTGCGATTAGTGGATTAAATCCTCAGTTGAGGTAAATCATCTCTGCGGGGGTGGACTGGAGTAGTTTAGTTAACAACGAACCAGGATAAAAATAACTGTGCAATTTATTTTTATCTGTCAAGTTTTTAAAGCTACACTTATTCAAACCCCCCCTTTCTAAGTGTTTTTCTATCCTTCAATCATCACGCCCATAATGTTAGCATCGCTACCGCGAGAGAAATAGTGGTAAACTTGCTTTTTTTTATTTCTTTTTTTTCCAATTTCAGTAAGTCCATATTTTCTTCCTCTTAGGATATTTTACTCACTTCTTCAACATTTTGGCTTGGTTTTTGCTCATAATTCCATCGATTTGTCTGAAATTGCTCGCAAATATTACATAATGACCAAGTGTCATCATGTCCACTAGGCGATATCCTCGCAAGAATTTAGAGCTCACCCTTAGCACTGATGATGTGTGTAAAGTCGTTAGTCAAAGGAGAGAGGTTTTACCACTATCTTTTGAAGATTAGGTGGTTAACAACTCTCCTTGATCATGGGGGAGCAGTTGTCGTCCCTAAAGGTTACCCTAACCCTAGGCCCAAGAAGCCACTATAAATATCTCTCCCTCATAGCGAGGAAGGACGAATCTTAATTGATATAGATCACATCCTAAATATGATTATACCTAAGCACTCCATTTATATACAGAGCCTCTCACCTCATGTGAGCAGGTCCTCTAAACCATTACAAAATACCATCATACAGAGCTTCTCACTGTCGTGGGCAAGCCCTAACCATGATACATCGTAATATACCTACTAAGGTCTATGAGTGTCCTTGTCGTTTGCATGGACAACACACACACATGTACTTTTTGACCAGTACAATGACATCTATTGTGGGTCCCCAATAAAACTAACTTGAGTAACACCTTCTTCATCACCTTCATCATTGTTACCATTCACTCCTGCACATAGCTATTTTCGGCTATGGTTAATAGGATATCTCCATCCATCCCCTACACAAGAAGGTACCAAGGGTAGCAGTGATGTTGACGCCCTAGCGGTGATGCATTCTGCCATGGACTAATTATGCCGCCATGACCAGACACTAGAGGACGAAGTCCATAATATTAGACAACGCCAATAGGATTCCAAACCCCCAGAGGAGATGGAATTTGTTAGCTCCATGGTTTTGTGATTGGCTTAATTTTGCTAAAATATGGTTCTTAACTGATGTTGAGCAAGATGGTGTAACATCTTGACCAACTGTCATCATAAGTTTTGCTGTCATGAGTTTAGACATATGTTCTGCCAGATTCAAATAGATAAGTTTGGTACTTTGATAATGGGTGCTCTAGACACATGACAGGGGTTCAAAATTTATTGGTGGATGTTAAGTATCACCCCATAAGTGCTGTCAGATATGGTGATGGTCTTAAAGGAGAAATCAAGGGAGTAGGAAAGTTGATGTGTGTTGGTTCTCCAAATTTAGAAGATGTTCTTCTTGTTAAAGGACTATCTACTAATCTTATTAGCATTAGTCAGCTATGTGATCAAGGTTTGTTGGTCAATTTCTCCAAATCAGAATGCTTAGTAAAAGATGAGAAAGATGTTGTTCTTATGAAGGGCGTAAGATCTAAATATAACTATTACTTATGGAGCTATGGCACTAGAAACTTGGACACCCTCAGTTCAAGAGAATGAAGGAAATCAAATCTAAAGGAGACGTTAGAGGAATATCAGGGCTTAAGATTGAAGAAAAGCAAGTTTGTGATGAATGTGAATTAAAGAAGCAAATGTCACACCCAATTTTACAACATCATACTACTTCCAAAGTTTTGGAACTTCTTCACATGGATTTAAAGGGACCAATGCAGATAGAAAACTTAGGTGGAAAGAGGTATGTCTTTGTGGTTGTAGATGATTTTTTTGGTTTTATGTGGATGAGATTTCTTAAAGAAAAGTCAGACTTCCTTGAAGTGTTTGAAGATCTAAGTCAAGAGATTCAAGAGGAGGAAAATGATGTTATTATCAAAGTCAGAAGTTACCATGACAAAGAGTTTGAGGATGCAAAATTTTGTGAATTTTGTGATTCTGAAAGTATTAGTTATGAATTCTCTTCTCAGCAAGATGAAATTGTTGAGCAAAAGACTAGAGCAATACAAGAATAAGTTGAGATCATGCTTTATGCTAAACAACTACAACAGGAATTTTGGGATGAAGCTATGATTATTGTATGTTATATTCATAAATGGGTAACTTTTAGAGAAGGAACTTCGACCACTCCTTACAAGTTATGGAAAGGAAATAAGCCTACAGTCAAACATTTTCAAATCATTATAAATAAATGCTATATCTTGACTGACAAAGAGTCCATAAGAGATGATGGAATATTTATGGGTTATTCCACACGAAGCAGAGCTTATAGAGTGTTCTACTCTAAACATAAAATTACTGTGGAACTCCTAAGTTTAGTTCTTGATGACTTAGTTACTGAAAAGAATGTGGAACATCTTATATGCAGATTGATGAATTACTAAAAGATGAAATCTATGAACATGAAAGCACCGAATTAGTAAGTTCTCATGCCAACAAAGGTATATCTACTAAAGAACAAATAGAACAATCCAAGGAACTAACTATAAAACACCCTAACAAAGGGGACATCACTGAATTTCATGAGCAAGTATTTAATACTTATGGATGTTTTGCCCTGAGGAACAATACCTGAGGTAACCAAACTGGGCAAGAGACCATGTCATTCTGTGAATCGGGAACCTCCAGGAATTTCTAATACCAACTCTTTCAGCTCGGAAGGTATCTTCACAAAGTTAACTCGAATGGTGTTTCTAGTCTCCATGACCTACAAAACAGAACAAAGATGAATTCTTTGATCCTCGAATGGTTAGTCATGATGTTATGATGCTTATGATGTCATGATGTCAAGTAGATAACAAACACAAACAAATCACACAATTTTGCCTTAAGGTTAGGCTTGCATGTGGTCCAGAGGTGCATACCCTCCCCCTGAAGTTTAGTGGGTTCAAACTTGTCCTATATAAAGACCGGGTTCTAAGGAGCTCATATCATTGACCTTTCTCGAAGGCGCTTATCTCAGTTCGGCAATCGAATCGCCAACCGAAAAGGTCCTGAAAGTCCAGTCCATATGAGTGTAGCTTCGAGTTCAACCAACTTCGGTCGGAACCAAAGCTAGCCATCTCGCTACTTTCTAATAGGCCAAAGTCAAGTTCGACTAAGGTTCTAAGGGCAAATTAGTGCTTAATGACACCACGCGGTAGCCAAGCATTTCCTCAGGTCGGATCCCAAGGAACACCAGGACAAACCAATGTGTCACACTAACGATGGCCATCAGATCAACCACATCAGTATACGCTGTGCAGTCTCCTTGATCTCATGCCATTTACCTAAGGTACTCAGATCCGGGTTAGGATCTTTCACACAGCAAAATAACCGAAACAACCCTGCAAAAATAAAGCAAACAAAGCAAACAATAGAAAATATTTAAGTGATTCCTAAACTTTTAAGGTGACCCCTCTTTTTAATCGAAATCCCCAGCAGAGTCGCCAGTTCTGTAATACGGTAAACTGACTTTATTGAAAATGTTGCGGTAAGCAAGAGTCGCCACCGACTTTTATTTTATCCAAATTAATCAGAAAGGCTAAAAGAATAGGAAAAACCTTTTAAATAAAAACAGGGTTCGGGGGGTAATTTATGCAAAGGGAAGGTGTAAGACACCCTTTGCATCCATGGTTTTCCATGGGCTCTTAATTGCTTTGCTCTTTAGTTTTGAAGCCAAAAGTTTCAGAAAGGTAGATGATCCGCTGTCGCGCGCGGATCAAAACGAGTTATTTTGAAAAGACCGTAGATAGCGACAAGTGACTCGAGTATCGTCTCACAAGGATACTTGTATTGTTATTAACCAATAGAAACGATTATGAGGGGGTTTATGGTTTTAGAATCAATTTATAAAACAGAGTAAATAAGTGATTATCAAATAACCTAAAACGGCTAATCCTACTGATTCGGGTTCCGACTTATCATCGGTTATAATAACACCAATCCCTAAACGGCTTCAATCTTATTCGATTATGAGATTAATCAGACAAGCGCTTATCAAAATCATATGAGTTATGTTCCTGTTTACCGAATTAAGCAAACGGTTAAGAATATGACGAGTTAACGAATTAAGCAAGCGATAACACGCAATTAAATTTAGGAACATGCATACAATCGAATTTAATCAATTCTATCCTATGAACAACAATCGAATTAAACAAACAATTGTAATCAAATTAAGCAAATGATTTCATAGAAAAGAATTGAATAGAAATTGAATTTAAATTAGTATTAGAATAACCTCAAAGCAACGGAACCCATAAGCAGTAGGATTTGCCTTCGGGAATTAGTTCTTCATTCTAGTCATGAAAGCTAGAGTAAAATTTGTGGCAAAAAAGAGGTCTCAAATATTCTAGCGGCTGCCAACCCTTATAAAACAAAATAACGTTTTCTTCTCTACTAACTCAAACTGGGTCAAAAACATAACCCAAGCCCATAAAATAATGACCCAAAAACAAATTATTCTAATGACTGACACTTCAACGAAATTCTGGGAATTATACATTCCGAATTTGCCTTTGACTCCAACATGAAAGATGTAGCTCTTTCTCTTAGCTTTCCGGCGATTATTAGAACGCATCAATCCGATTCCCAGAGCTCCAGTTGTGATCATTTTAGTGCAGACTGCTAATGCTGAAAATAGAGTGTGAAAATCAAATAAGTGCAAAAATAAACTGATTTATAAAAACACATTAAAATAGAAAAATAACCAAGGTAAAGTAAAGAAATGCCTAAGTAAAAATATAGGAGAATATGCATAAATATGCACTGATCAAATTCCCCCACACTTGAACTTTTGCACTCCGAGCAAAATAAAATCAAAACAAAGAAAGCACAAACACATCAACAGGTACTAATCTTACACACTAAGGATATCGTAGGAACACTAATCCACAATTTTGCAGAAATAAGCCTCCTAAATACACAAATCAATTCAAATCATATTATTATACCATAGCCTAACTTACTCATCCTTTTTACTCTTTTTCATTCAGGCGCAATCACATTAAGCCCGTTATCTCCACACACTTATAGCAAGACGACCAGTTAGTGACTCTGATCCTTTTCTGCACGGGGTTCTGGTACTTACGTGGCATAACCCTTTGCTTACTCAATTTTAGTTGCGGGGGATCGAACCGTAATCCGCCTTACCAAGTTCAGCACCAGAAACCGCTGAACCAACTAACAAAGAGTCTTATTTTAAACCTTTTCTTTTGAAGGTTCCACAACCGTTGGGTTAAGTGACCGGGTGAGGGTCACCAAACTTAGAAGGTGCATTCTCTTTTTTTTTCCGGAACACTCACTTATATTCATCGGCTTCCCTGCGTAAAGTGTGTGAGAGATGGTGCCGACTGCTGAAATAAACTACTCAAGAGCTGTCAGAGAATGAGAATTTAAGGCTAAAACATAATAAAAAATTCAAATCAATTTCCACATGCAGGAGACTTATGGTGTTAAAACGATACCGATCTTGTGAATTTTTCCCAAGTCTCCGCAAACTCTACTCAAATCAGTCTAGAGCCTAAAACTTTCAATAAGATGCATTTTTTTTATTGACTGAAATTAAACAAAATACTAACAAAAACAAAGAAAGCGCACGATTCCCTCCCCCACACTTAAACTAAGCATTGCCCTCAATGAAAGGACATAAATATAAAATAAGAGTGAGAGAAAGGAAAGAACACACCCGAGAGGTTAAGGTGGAATGTAGCTTTTATGTCTGGTGGTTTTGGTGGAGGCCTTTCTGCACTACGAACACATGAAATAGGAAAAAGTAAATAGCAAGTGAACTTGGATAATAGTAAAAAATCTGGTGGCTTATGAGGAGTAGTCTGCACATATGGTAAACCTGCAATAACAAAAGTATGAATAATAGAAAATCCACATTTAGCTAGTGAGTCAGATAAAATAGGTGGAAGAGATGCACAAATGGTGAAAGATAACTCCATGTTGTTTGGCTTAATTAGAGTTTCCACAAAAAAAAAAATCTGCTATGGGCAATGGTTGCTTATGGCAAAAATCCACATTTTTTGTGTCAAATTCAAGAGTTGTTGAATTTGCTAGAATTTCTGCATAAGTGGTTGTCGGCATCAAAGTATCTTCACCTAAAATGGCTGCACTAATCTCAAGACAAACATTACAAACACCACATTCACAAGCAAAAATTTCAAGAGAGTTATCTACTTCAAGAGAAGTATATAATTCATCCAAATCAGATTTCAAAAAATTTTGTGGCATAATCTCTTTCATGCATTCACTTGAACTTTTGTTTCTTACTATGAGTTCATCATATGAAACAAACACTGTTTTAATGGGCTCACCTGGAAATTCATTAAGACTGATATCACATCGTGTTAACTCTAATGATGAAACAGGTTGTACATCATCATGAAACATCACATTCTCTTGAATTTGATGGACGCTTGAGATTATTTGTTCACCTTGGACTTTTTTAACTGGAAACATAGATTGCATATGTTGTTGAAATTGCAAATTATTTTCAGTCATTCGTTTATTGTTTTCAGCCATTTGCTTGATAATTTCTTCCAAATATGATTGTGTGTCAGCTTTCAATGATGCATTTTGTTGAAATTGTTGATATGGCCAAATAGGCTGCTCTTGAATATATGAGTATTGTCCTTGAAGATCACCTACCATTTGGGCCTCACCACAAAAATTAGTATCTAACAACATATGACATGCATCATTACCATGAAAATTTGAAGAACAAATATTGCAAATTGCAAGTGGAATATGATTTTGATAGCATGATTGAAGTTCTCTTGCTTCCATCAAATTAATAAGATAAGTCAACTGATCCAATGAGTCTCCCATTTTTTTTTGACACGAAAGAAAAAATATGATTAAAATAAATTCAAAAAAATACAAAAGCACGAAATTTAATCTAATGAAGACAAATAAAAATTTTAAATTTTTTTTTGGAATTTTCTGACACTATGAAAATAATAAAAAATTAATTAAAAATAGAAAAAAAAAGGAATTTGCGATTTTTAGGGTCGAAATCATTTAGAATTCTATTCTAAATGAGTACTGTTCCTCGAACACAAAAAAAACTAGCAAAAAGACTAAACATATGACTCTAATATCAGTTAATAACGACAAGAATCTCCGGCAACGACGCCAATTTGATCCGCTGTCGCACGCGGATCAAAACGAGTTATTTTGAAAAGACCGTAGATAGCGACAAGTGACTCGAGTATCGTCTCACAAGGATTCTTGTATTGTTATTAACCAATAGAAACAATTATGAGGGGGTTTATGGTTTTAGAATCAATTTATAAAACAGAGTAAATAAGTGATTATCAAATAACCTAAAACGGCTAATCCTACTGATTCGGGTTCCGACTTATCATCGGTTATAATAACACCAATTCCTAAACGGCTTCGATCCTATTCGATTATGAGATTAATCAGACAAGCGCTTATCAAAATCATATGAGTTATGTTCCTGTTTACCGAATTAAGCAAACGGTTAAGAATATGACGAGTTAACGAATTAAGCAAGCGATAACACACAATTAAATTTAGGAACATGCATACAATCGAATTTAATCAATTCTATCCTATGAACAACAATCGAATTAAACAAACAATTGTAATCAAATTAAGCAAATGATTTCATAGAAAAGAATTGAATAGAAATCAAATTTAAATTAGTATTAGAATAACCTCAAAGCAACGGAACCCATAAGCAGTAGGATTTGCCTTCGGGAATTAGTTCTTCATTCTAATCATGAAAGCCAGAGTAAAATTTATGGCAAAAAAGAGGTCTCAAATATTCTAGCGGCTGCCAACCCTTATAAAACAAAATAAGGTTTTCTTCTCTACTAACTCAAACTGGGTCAAAAACATAACCCAAGCCCATAAAATAATGACCCAAAAACAAATTATTCTAATGACTGACACTTCAACGAAATTCTGGGAATTATACATTCCGAATTTTCCTTTGACTCCAACATGAAAGATGTAGCTCTTTCTCTTAGCTTTCCGGCAATTATTAGAACGCGTCAATCCGATTCCCAGAGCTCCAGTTATGATCATTTTAGTGCAGACTGCTAATGCTGAAAATAGAGTGCGAAAATCAAATAAGTGCAAAAATAAACTGATTTATAAAAACACATTAAAATAGAAAAATAACTAAGGTAAAGTAAAGAAATGCCTAAGTAAAAATATAGGAGAATATGCATAAATATGCACTGATCAGTAGAAGAAGAGAAATAAGGACTTTAGCTCGTAAATGAGCGTAGCCTTTTTGAAGGTTTATGAAAAAGTGTAAGAAAAATATTTTTTTAAACCAGAGCATGCAATTAAGGGCAAATTACCTTGATATTTGTAAAAAGATTCTTTTAGCCTTTCAGGGCTATCCCTGCCATAGGAGGGCAAGAAAGTCCTTTGATTTGGAGGTTGAAGGGTCGTCGCAATATCGTTCGCCATAAGACTGTCCCATGCCATAGAGAGGCAGGTAGTCTAAGGGAAGGATCAGAATAGCCTTTCGTAGGCAACCAGAGGATACCTCAGCCTTTCGTAGGCAACTTCCGAGGGACGAGATCGTATTAGTGTATCGAAGGCAGCATCATTAGGGACTTATGATCTTAACCAATGCAACATGGCTGAGGTATCCTCGTATTCGAGGGACATGGCTATTCTGCAAAAAACACAAGGCAACGGGGCAACATGCAACAGGCAACAAGAGGGGTTACTAAAAAGTGTGCGTGAGTGCAACAATCACGTGATCAGATTCGATTATATTATCTTGTAATTAGGTGATTCTGATTCAATTAAATGGTTGTCACTCCCTAGGATTACTAACCACATCAATTAATATAAACAATATAATTAAAGCAATATGGGGAAGGGGAAAAAGAAACCAACGGGGAGAAAGGGAGAATGAAACCAGCGGGTTTGACATAAGTAATAATTAAACAGAAAAATAAAAAGGGTCAGAGTTCTAGGGTTACCGACTATTCGAGCTTTGGCGGTTGGCAAACCTTGAACAATTGACAAAAGGAAAAAATACGAAGGGGTGAGTGCATTATCGATTCATTGACAATTAGGGTTAACCCTAATTAAATAAATAAAAAAACAAAAAGGAAATAAAATAAAATAAATATGAAAAGGACTCAGCTTTTTGATTTGATCTGATATGGTTTGTAGTCGGAGGTAGCCTCGAGGTTAACCCTGAAAATAATACACAAAAATAACACATTTTTTTAGTGTAGGGCGTAAATTGAATAAAGCAACAAAAATCGATTTAATTAACTATTGGTTTTGCAACCTAATTAATTAAATCGAAGGAAAGAAAATATAATCGGGCAAAAAACATTTTTTATGATTTTTGTTAATTAAAACAAATTAAGTATGATTTTATAAAGGAATTTAAATAAATAAACTAAATTTTACTAATTAAAATCAATAAAATAAATAGGATAAATAAGATAAATAATATAAATAAAATAAATGATATAGTTTTTATTATTTAAAAAAGTTTTTATTAGAGAGAAAAAGGGAAAACAAACAAATATATATATAAAAAATACAAGTTGTGTAATTAAAAATAAAAAAAATTGAAAAAAACTTAACTCATAATCCAGTGTGGCACGCGTTTATGTTCTATCATGTACCCTCAGCTTCGCGTGCGTTGGATCTGGGAAGCACATGATCCAATGGTTGTCTTATGTGAGCGCATCGTGATTACACAAGGCACGCGTGTACGGAATCCTTCAGCATCAAAAAAGAAAACGCGCGCCAGATTTATTCAAATCGGTCCATTAGCGTGGCGACACCTCATCGTCCCCAACCTCTGGCTTATATGCAGACCTTTTTTACAGCGCTCTTTGCGCGTTAGCTATAATATCTCAAACCTTTTACACCTGCAAAAATCCAAAGGCATCCAAAACGAAGCAAAAATTCTTCGCGACCATACCAATACAATCGTCCAGAGATCACGAATCTACTGGTGCATGTGGCTTACCCTAATTTTGTATTAATCGTAAAGCCCCAATTCAAAAGCTATGAACCCTAACATGGTAAAAACCCTTAAAATGCATCCAAAACCAAATTAATTCCACCAAAAGATCATAAACATCAAAGGAAACACAAACACGCAATTGAAATCAATTTATGATGCATGATGAGTCGTAATCGAAGCAAAGAAAGAATGAGCAAACCGTGGCTCGTGGGTGATGATTCTGTGTGCGTTTCTTGTTGATAATGGCTAGGATAGCTTTAAGAGATGTCCAGGAACGCGTATGGATCTTCAAAATTCCTTGATTCGGTGCCAATCTTCAAGAACGAATTAGAATTTTTCTGACTTTTGAGTGCTCGGATTAGGGTTCTTTGGAGGCAGCAAAACGTGAATTTTAGGTCTGTAACCCTTATACTTATATAATGGAGTGTATTAGGGTTATTATTTTGATTTGAATCCCCATGAATCTTTGATTCCAATCTTGAAAAATTTGATTGGAAAATTTTGTTAAAAGCTTCTAAATTTTGTCCAAATTTCAATCTTTTCTTTCACTCTTGCATTTGCACGAAAATTGAATCATAAATGTAATTTTGGATGATTATATTTGATTGGAATGGAGCTTTTAAGTCAATATTTGATTTTTATGATTTATATAAATTAATTATCCTTTTTAAATGATAAAAAAATTCACATAAAATCATGTAAAAATAAAAAATTCGTGGGAATTGGGTTTTGGGGCCTTGGATAACTTGAGAATCAAGTTTGGGCCAAAAAAGGTTGGGCTCCTTTGTAAAAAAAATTAATTTGAACCCTTTCTCTTCACATTTTTCCCTCCAAAATAGTCCAACTTTGACAAGGCCTATCTCCCTCAGTTTTTGGGGTATAGAGGAGTTCTAGGACTTTTTAGAAACCTTAAAGAGTCCTCTAACTAGTGTCTTTGGTCTCATGTCAAAATATTTTTCTATGCTCCTTGTGTGTCCTTTTGAAAAAAATGACTTTTGGTTGACTTTTGAAAAGGACCTATAATGTTTTAGTCCATACCTCTCAAATGAAGCATTTTTAGACTTGGCATGTGAGAGAAAAAGTTGTAGAGAATCAAATTTCCTTCACAATAAGCTTTGGATGGAAAATTTTTGATGTTCCATGCGAGAGTTATGGCTGGTCAAAGTTTAGTTGACTTTCTCCTATACAAACCCTCATTTAAAAACTTTTTGAATTGTTGATTTTTGATCTTTCTTTGATGAACCATGATCAGTTCTTGATCAAATGGTGAATGATACTTCAATATGAGGATCTTGACAAAAAATCAGGAGTTTTGACTATACTTTGACCATAATTGACTTTTAGGTCAACCTAGTCGACTGTTGACTTTCTGAACCATTGAGTGACCAATCCTTTGAGCTGAGACTTAAGACTTGTCATAGAGGTAATGTGAGACATTATAGGACATATGGAGTGCCTTGGAGCTATTGATTCATTGATTTTCGTTCAGAACAACAAAACCCTAAATCTTTGAGCCTTGTTTAGGAGAGGGTGTCTTTGAGCTTTATACCTTGATTTGAATTTGAATAGGAGAAATAGTATGGGCAAATTTTGGGGTATGATAAACATGATTTCTTGACATTACATTATGTTGATATGAAGATTATTAGATATCTCATTCAACATGGATGAAACAAGAATCTTGATATCCAATTAATCAAGAATTTTGTTAAAGGGTAAGTTGTTACTCTGGAGCATATGTACAATAAAGAACAACTTACTGCTATGTTTAAAGCAAACCAAATTAAGAACATAAGCAGTGGGATTGAAACTTTCACTATTAAGGAGTTATAACAATTACAAGCATGGAGGAATACAACTGCTACTGCATCTTTCCTCTATTTTATAAGACTTGAAAAGCCTAATCAAATTTCTATGGACAAGGGATGGAACACAAGGTCTTTGCAAGACAGCCACAAGGAGTGCAAAAGGATCTTTGACAAGGGCAATGGGTGGATGACCACCTGAAAGTGTTCATATTTGTGCATTTCCATCAGATTTGTGTGTTTCCATCTGCGTGTTTTCATTTGTGTGTTTTCATTTGTGTGTTTCCATCTGTGTTTGTTGCATGTATGCAATATCTGTGTGCTTCATTTGTTAACATTTACTATAATTTTTGTCAATTTTTGGCTAAAAAGATGGAGTAAAGTGTTACTGTGTTTATGTTTGTCATAATGTTAAGATACATGTTTTGGCATGTTGATTATCATATTGATAGGACTGTTCTACTACTAAGGGAAGAGTAGCTATTATGGTTGCTGCTGGAGGCAACTATTTAAGGGGAGCATGATAGTCTGTCATGCTTACTAATTATGATGTGATGTTGCTATTGGAGATTGGAGAAGTGTGTGCATGATGTCTTACCAAGTGCTCTGACATCTTGCCTAATTTGTGAGGCTTTTATTATCTTCTGCTGCATATTCCTCTAATGTGTTAACTTGAGTAGTTCATATTTGGTTTCCCTTTAAGGGGGGTACTGGTTCTGATTGACACGGGGAGTAATGGACCTTATTTATTGTACAAGCTCCAAAAGGTTGTTTTGATGTGATATCAGACCTAATGCTTGAACATATGACTTTCATAGCTTTGAAGAGGAAGACCTATGTGTAACTACTGTGCATCTATAATATATTCTTATGTTTGTTGTTTGATGTAAATTTACATGGTATTATGTAGATTTGGTTTATCTCCCGGAATTAACTGTGCTTTGGTTGTTTTAGCCAAAATTTGCTAAAAGGGGAGCTTTATAGTTCCATGGTTTTGTGATTGGCATAATTTTGTTAAAACATGATCTTAACTGATATTGAGTAAGATGACGTAATATATTGACCAACTGTCATGACAAGTTCCGCTATCATGAGTTTTGACAGATGTTCTCCCAAATGTCGTGACATACTATTCCAAAACATCCTGACAGTTCAGACTGGATTTTAATCCTTGAAGATTTGATTGAAAAATATGAGATTTTGGAAGATTCAGACACTCATACTCGTGTAGCCAATCAAGAAGTTTTTAGAACAAATGTATATTTGGTTGAGTTTTAGAAAAAATAACTATTAAGACTTTTTTAGGAAACTTAGATTTGATTTGATTTGTTTCTATTTTGTGTGAAGATCTTGCAGCTGATTGAAAAAAGAGAAGATTGGATTTTATTCAGAAGTCCAAGCCCATATTGTAAGAGTTTATAAATAAAGACTTGCTAAGTCTAGTAGAGCAAGCGTTCACAAGTAGAAACCGTGAGTGCAAATAAGGGTTAGTGTTTTGGGAGTCTTTTTAAGGTTTTTGTGTGTTTTTGCTTTTGTGTCATTCATGTATCTTTTGATACATTGAGGTGAACTGATGTTCTCACTCTTGAAGCTATTAAGAAAAAGAGTTGAGTATTGATCTTGGTTGAAGCTTTTAAGCAAAATCAGGTATTGTTTATTTGAAAGTGTAATCTTTCTGTTTGGTTCCTCTAGTCACAGGCTGTGTGACTGTTTTTATCACTGAGGTGATTGGAAGCGAGATGTCAATTTCTCATATCTAAATGTCGATTTCTAGGTAGAAGTTGCATGTGGTAGTGATTTGGAGAAAAATTGTAAACTGTGACTGTTTAGGCTTAGAACTAATACTACTAATAGTTGATTTCCTTAATGGCTTGGTAACCCCCAGATTAGATGTTGTTGCACTAAACTGGGTTAAAAATTACTTGTGTTATTTATCATTCTGCAAGTTTATTTCAGTTTTGATATTTGTGTTGTCAGTCAGCAAATGTTATAACATGTGCCTTGATATTGTGTGGTATTAGGACATTAGTCTTGACATCTATTTTGTAAGTGCCAAAATTTCAGAATTATTTGACCCCCCAACCAGTCTCAAATGAGATATGGGAGGTGCATGTCCCCTAGGGATTCAAACCCCCCTCCTTATTCAAATTTGATGGACGCAGTGATCCTTACGAGCACAACACCTCTATCAATGCACAAATGGCCATCATAGTAGCATCTGAATCCATGAAGTACAAGTTATTATTTGGCAATTTCAAAGGTTCTTGGAATAGACACACAAGAGAAGAAAAGACAAATTGTCCTTTTGTCTCTATGGGTTTCACCCATATTATTTCACACATTATTTGAGTCAAAGAAACAACTATTTAAATCTAAGATGGAAAAATAGATTTGGGATACTATGATTCGAGTCAAGAATCATTATTCGAGTCATTAGATGTTGTGATTCAAGTCAAGTTCAACTCACAATTCGAGTCAAATTAGTCAAATCCTAATCCTAGCTTCATGGAGAGTTATGATTCGAGTCAAGATTACAATATAATTTCGTGTCATATTAAGTTGTGATTCGTGTCAAGCTAATTTTATGATTAAACTCAAATTGTTCAGAGGCAAATTCCATTTTTCATAATGTCCATGATTCAAGTCATACGTAACACTTGATTCGAATCAAATGTCTTCACACCTTAATCTAAGAGTTCTAACTTGTGATTCAAGCAACACCTGATGAAACAATAAAAAGTGATTTGCTAGGCTAAAAAGGAACACTTCATGGATCAACATTCAAATTCTATTGAATAATGATGGATCTTAATGGTACAATGCTAAATTGCGAATGAAATACAAACACACGAATATTTGAATAACAAGCAAATACCAAATAAGCGAAAAACAATATCATATACACTTAAATTGACAAAAACATCAAAACAAAGAAAATGATATCATACGATAACGTGACTGCACTTTCAAGATCTAGATTGAATTTCCTCCTTGATTGAGAGTAATTAAAACTTGCTATAAATAAGTCAAGGTCACATTTATATAATCATCTTTATGAAGTTTTCATACTTGGATAAATATAAGATTAAATTGTAATATCCTCTTTATATCTCTATGATAGTTAGAAATCCAATTTTACGTTGTATTAATTCATACACAAATTCACATCTTTGTAATTCAGTTGAGGAACATCTTTTAATTTTGAAATTATTTCTAAAGAGACGGGTTAATATTTGATTCCTCAACTACGCAGTTGCTAAATGCTTTGAGAAAAGGTATTAAGCTTTGTTTGAAAGTTTGGAGGAAAAATGTTGGAAGAACTTTGAAAAAAGTGAAGAATTGAGTGAAAAGATTAGAAGGATTTAGGTGAGAGTATTAGAATTTTTATTTTTATTCAAAAATCAAAGTCTTCTTAATTTGAGAGAATTAAAAAAATGTATTGGATGAAAGTTTTGGAGAATTTAGTCAAATAATTCGATTATAATTTTTGTTGTTATATTATTCTAAAAATTAAAAATGAATTAATGATAAATATTATTTTATCATTCTATATAATTTTTTTCCAAAGCTCCCCTTCTCACTAGCCTTCAAACTCTTAAACAAAATCTAAGACTAAGAGAATAATTAATACAGATAAATGAAGAAGTCAAAATTTATGTGTAAGGGAAGGAGTAGTTGTAGATATAGATTATCGTGAGCTACTTAGGAACCACCTCTATAACTCAATGCAGCATGGTGGTTTATCCTCTACTGAGAAATTAGATTAAAGTATTAGTGGCACACATGGTTCATAGCTATAATTTTAGAATAATGGGAAACAAATTAACTAGTAAGTGCATCACATTTCCAATAGTCATCACACTCAAATTTCACATGGACCAACAAATTTCCTTTCATTCTCTTTGTTAGGAGTGAATGTTTGGACACACTTGTACACAAACAACAAAAAGCAAGAGAAAAATATGATATAATCTAGAAGATAATATGTACAAATCTAGAAGGTCCGAAATTCCCACTTGGAAAGAACCAGTCCATGGGCAATAAGTGCTTCACATTCATGATGAATATTAATTAAGCACATTAATGTTGGTGGTGTACCTAGAGAGTTAGAATAACATATATTTCTCTTCATATATCTTGCCATTGTTTCGTAAGTGACTTGTGCTACTTATTAACAAGGCTGTGATTTAACAATAATTTGGTGACCTAATTATGTTGGTTAATTTGAACAAGATGATAGACATTATGTTTATAGTATAGATAGAAACGAACAGAAATAACTAACTTAGAGTTAGTTATTCCATAGCAATTAGTTAGTTACAACATATACTTGTTATATAATCCTTACTCGTTGTAATAGATTGAGATTGATGAATATAATAGCTTTTTTTTCTCACTATTATGCATGTTATCTACTCTTTCTTCTTCTACAAATCATAGCTATGTTCCATTGTTGTACATCAGGATTTGCTTGAGCTTGCATTCTCACATGGTATCATTGACCTGTGGCTATTCCTTCTTCCTTCCGCTGTGATTGCTACTCATCAATATTCCTCGTTGCTTCTTTCTTTCCACATCGTTTCTTGATCTACACATCTTTCTAGTTTCTTCTCTTACATCCATGGCTTCTCCGATTGGCAGCAACAATGGCGGATCCGGCCAAAAGAGCTATCAAACTGATACTCTCAATCCCTATTTCATGCATCCCAATGAGAATCCTGCTTTGGTCCTTGTTACACCTCTTCTTTCCAACAACAACTATCATTCTTGGTCAAGATCCATGACTATGGCACTTAGATCCAAGAATAAGCTCCATTTCATCAATGGATCACTACCTCGCCCACCCAACCTTGATCAGAACGCAATGGCTTGGGACAGATGTAACACCATGATCATGTCATGGATAAATCACTCGGTTGAAGCCGAAATCGCTCAAAGCATTTTGTAGATGGATAATGCTACTGACATGTGGAACGAGTTGAAAGATTAGTTCTATCAAGGTGATATATTTCGTATTTTAGATCTTCAGGAAGAAATCTGTATGTTGAAACAAGGTGATGCCACTATTTCCTCTTATTACACTAAGCTGGAGATTCTATGGCAGAAATTGGATAATTTTAGACCAATTCCTGAATATTCTTGCATTTCTACTTGTCTTGCCATTACCAAAATTCGTTCATATAGAGAAAGTGATCAAGTCATTAGATTTTTAAAAGGTTTGAATGATTAATATTCAGTAATTAGATCCCAAATCATGTTAATGGATCCTTTACCAAATCTTTGCAAAGTATATTCTTTGCTTGTTCAACAAGAGAGATAAGCCATTACACCTATTGATGAGGCAAGGGTGTTTAGCTGTCTCTAATTCCAACTCATATCAACAACTTCAGTCAAAACCCAATACCAATTCTCGTGGTAGAGGAAACACTAGAGGTGGCAGGTTTTCTGGTGGCAGAGGAAGAGGTAATCGTGTCTACACCCATTGTGGAATGACTAACCACACTATTGACTCTTGCTTCAAGAAGCATGGATATCCCCGGAATTGGAAGTAGGATGCAGTAGTCAATCAATGTGCAGGCAGATCTAAGGAACAATCAGGTGACTTATCTGAAGTTAATGCATCAGATTCTAATGTTTTGGCTTTTACTCCTAAGCAATACAAAGCTTTGTTAGCTTTACTTCAAGGCTTATCACAACTGCAGTCTCACAGTATCAATCACCTCACCTCCCATCTTGAGCTTAATTCAGGTATCATATGTACCTTTCCCAATTCATTTCCACCTGAAACTTTCATAATGGACACTGGTGCCACTGACCATGTGTGCTTTACAAAAGAATACTTCCAATGCCTTAAGAAAATTAAACCCCTTACAGTCAAATTGCCAAATGGTAGCCTTGTTGCTGCCCATTATTCAGGAACTATACAGTTCAATGCCTCATTTAACTTAACTGATGTATTATACTTGCCTCATTTTACTTTTAACCTTATCTCAGTTCACACACTAACCAAACTTCTTAATTGTTGCCTCATTTTCAATGATGTTAATTGCATTATACATGATTCAACCTCCAAGAAGAAGATTGACACAGTTGAGTTGCATAATGGACTGTACCTTCTAACTTCTCCTCAAGTTTCCTTGCCCAACAATCTATCTGCTCATCATATCAACTTTGTACTTTCTCATTTTGTAGATAGAATTTCTGATTGTAGCCTTTGGCACTCTAAACTTGGTCATGCTTCAAATGCCAAGATGTTTGAACTCAATAAAGTGTTTCCTTTTATCAAAACTGTAAAACATAATGCTCCTTGTGATGTATGTTTTTATGCAAAACAAAAGAGATTACTTTTCCCCAATAGCTCTCATACCTCTCATTCAGTTTTTGATTTGTTGCATATAGATATATGGGGTCCCTTAGCTATTAACCCTATTTTTTAACAATAGTAGATGACAAAAGCAGGTTTACCTGGCTTTTCCTCATGAGGTTAAAATTTGAAACATCATCTTACATTAAATCCTTTGAGACAATGGTAAAAACTCAATTTAATTGCCACATCAAATGTTTCAGATATGATAATGGCCATGAGTTCAATCTCACTGATTTTTACAAACAACGGGGCATTTTGCATCAAATATCTTGTGTTGCTACCCCTTAACAAAATGGCATTATTAAAAGGAAGGATATGCATCTTCTAGGAATCACTAAAGCCCTCCTGTTTCAAGCACACCTTTCCACTCTTTTTTGAGCTCATATTGTCAGTCATGCTGCTCACGTCATAAATAGGCTACCTACTGTTTTCTTGAAACAAAAGTCGCCTTACCAAATTCTATATCAAAAACTTTCTGACATTACAAACCTAAAAGTGTTTGGATCTCTTTGCTATGCAGCCACACTTAATTCTCATTGGGAGAAATTGGACTCCAGATCCAAAAAATGCATTTATTTGGCATATAAACCTGGAGTCAAGGGACGCATATTGTTTGATTTGCATTGTAAGGAACTATTCATATCTAGAGATGTGCATTTCTTTGAACATTTGTTCCCTTACAACCTTAATTCTGCTTCTTCATCTAATCCTCCTATTAATACCACTTCCCCTTATACATCTTTCTTAGATGATTTCTTTTATCATCATTTCAAAACAGTTTCACCTATCTCACCTTCATCACAAGCTGATACTCCTCAGCACATCGCATCTTTAAGTCCTAACAATAATCTTCACACCCCTTCTGCCTCAAACAACAATATTCTAACCGCTTTATCTCATGCCATTGACACAATTCCCATACCATCCACACATATTCCCATTCCTGTCAAAAAATCACAAAGAGAAACTAATCCTCCTCAATACCTTCAAGACTATCACTGCAATCTTCTGTCCAATGCAATGCACTCAGCTGATGTCACATCATCATCTTCTTATAAGTATCCTATCTCCTCTCATATTTCTTATGATTCTTTATCTTCTTCACAAAAACATTTTTCTTTGAACTTGTCCACCATCATTGAACCTACCACATATGAGACTGCTATTTGTGATGAGCATTGGAGGACAGCTATCAAATCTAAGTTGGAAGCTTTGATTAAAACCAAAACATGGGATCTTGTGTCATTACCTTCTCATAAGAAGGCCATTGGGTGTAAATGGGTGTTCAAAGTCAAGCTACATGCTAATGGTACAGTTGAAAGATATAAGGCACGATTGGTGGCAAAGGGATTCACACAAATTGAAGGGTTGGACTATATGGATACTTTCAGTCATGTAGTTAAAATGACCATTATCAGGGTTTTATTAGCTATTGCAGTAATTCATAATTGGCCTTTATTCCAACTGGATGTTAATACAACCTTCCTCCATGGTGATCTAAATGAGGAAGTCTACATGAAGCCTCCACCTGGCCTTACTTTACCTCAACCAGATCTTGTGTGCAAGTTGTAAAGATCTCTCTATGGTTTGAAACAAGCAAGTCGACAATAAAACAAGAAACTCACTGATACTCTTCTCACCTCAGGCTATATTCAGTCCAAAGCTAAATATTCTCTCTTTACCAAGAATTCTTCTACAGGGTTCATTATCATTTTAGTTTATGTTGATGATCTTGTCCTAGGAGGCAATGGTCTTCAAGGCATCCAGCATATCAAAGCTTTACTCGACACAAAATTTAGCATTAAAGACTTAGGCTTGCTCAAATACTTCCTTGGCTTTGAAGTCTCAAGGAATGCTACTGGCATCTCACTTTGTCAAAGAAAATATGCCTTGGATCTGATTCAAGATGCAGGTCTCACTGCTGCAAAACCTTGCTCTACCCCGATGCAACCTCACCTCCAACTTCATCAACAACTTGGAAAACCTCTTTCTGAACCCACTGTATATCACAGATTCATTGGTCGCTTGTTGTACCTCACTCACACTAGACCTGAGATTGCTTATGCTGTAAGCAAACTCAGTCAGTTCCTTGCCAATCCCACTGATACACATATGCTTGCTGGCCTACATATCTTGAAGTACCTCAAGAACCAACCTGGTTGTGGATTATTCTTCAATGCTTCCTCTTCTATTTGCCTCAAAGGGTTCTCTATTTCAGATAGGGGTGCCTGCCCAGACACTTGAAAATCCACAACTGGTATTTTCTTCTTCATTGAAGATTCTCTCATTAGCTGGAAGAGCAAAAAGCAGGCTGTGATCTCAAGGTCCTCCTCTAAAGCGGAGTATCGTGCATTGGAACAAGCTACTTGTGAAGGTGTTTGGATACTCTCATTACTTGCACATTTTCAAGTTCCTCATCCCATGCCTATTATCATATACTATGATGATAAATCTGCCATGCACATCGTTGCCAATCTGGTTTTTTCACGAAAGAACCAAACATATCAATATTGACTGTCATGTAGTTCAGGACAAGGTTCTAGATGGGGTTATTCATCTCATGCCTGTTTCCACCAAGGAGCAAGTTGCTGATCTCCTTACTAAGTCATTACACCCGGGCATTTTCACTTCACTTTAGGTCAATCTTGGAATGATTGACATCTATTCCAGCTTGAGGGGGGCTGTTAATAGTATAGATAGAAACTAAAAGAAATAACTAACTTAGAGCTAGTTATTCCATAGCAATTAGTTAGTTACAACATATACTTGTTATATAAGCAACCCTTACTCATTGTAACAGATTGTGATTAATGAATAATATCTTTTTCTTTTCACTCTTATGCATGTTATCTACTCTTTCTTCTTCTACAAATTATAGCTATGTTTCATTGTTGTACAATATGATTTGCTTGAGCTTGCATTCTCACACATTATGGGTAAAAAATGTTGATCTCACGAAGTTTCCTCATTTTGCATAATTAACTCAATTAAACCTTTATATCAATTAACACAAAAGGGAGAAAACTATGTTACACTGCAGAAATTGTGATGGTTCTACATATTCTCATAAGCTGGACAAAGGAAGTCCCTAGTTGGAAATTTCACAAGGAAAATCAATTCTCCCAAAGTAGTCATACATAGTTAAGCTTAGTTTCCATTAAACGATGTCAATATTTGGACTATGGTCCAACCAGAATCGAAGTGATGGATCAAAGCGTCGCCACAATAATAAGCGTGTTAGATCTGGAGAACACGTTGGAGGAATAGTGAGTAACTGACTTCTATTTCGGTTTCGCATTTGTAAATTTTAATATAATGAACTGTGGAACGTGGATCTTACATTGATATTTAGATCATCTGGTAAAGAATTTTGACGAGTCCCTCGGGCGGGATATACACCGCCCATGTTGAGTCAGAAAATCATTGTGGCCATGGTAAAACACACATTTACCACAACCACAACCACTTTCCCCATTATCCCTTATCTCCAGCATTCATTAGACCTTCTCAATTCTTCCATCATCGATAGAATAGATTGATATTTGATATAGTGCTACCAAACAATTAAATTAATGGGAAGCATCACTACATTGTTATCATGAAACGAGATTAAAATAGAAAAAGGAGAAAATAAAAGCATAACCTTCTTCTATAAGCATATGATTTTAATAGGAGCGACATCTCGTCGCCAAATTCACATCATCTTTGTTTGTCGTCTCCGGTAGAAGCATCATGTAGATTAAACTTAAGGGCGAGTAAGTTTTACCAAACCCCGCGATGGATGCCACTGTACTGAACAAAAAGTATAGGTGTGCATGTTTCTCCTACAAGGGACAAGGGGACTCGGAGGCCTTTATAGGCATATTATGTTGTATGATGGTTAAGACTTGTCCGCATCAACGAGAAACCTTGTGTGTTGGTGTTTATGGTGGTTTAGAACACTTGCTCACGTGAAGTGAGAAGATTTGTATCAGCGTGATCCTTTGTATCAATTTAGGTTTGAGTTATGATTTATCCTCATCATCCTTAGGATAAGGTATTTATAGAGGCTCTTAGACCTAGGGTTAAAGGAATTGGCTTCCTTTTAGTACTAAGGTCATGGAGAGGAAGGAGTTTCCTTCTTTGACTCATTCTCTTGGTATATTGTAATAGGACACGTTATCTCTCACGTCTTTCAGACGAGTGAAAAAGCATTCGGGTGGACTAAGCCCAATTGGGCGGCTTTATAGCCCATTTCGGGCGACCGAAGGCTTCCCCAGATGAGTCGCCCCCTCACCACTTGGTTGGCCTTCCTCGCCTTTACGTAAGTTGTCCCTTCTTGGGGCCTAATAAAAATAAAACTCTATAGGTCGATACTTTATCGGTGATATATGTTGACCTAACCCATCAGTAGGAATAACAAGGAGAAGTCTTGAGCATGTGTAACTTGCAAACAACCAAAAGCTATTTTCTGTCTTGTGGTTATGTCAAATTGTACATCTATGTCCTGAACACTTTTACCAAAAAAGGAACTCGCCAAAACATGTGTTTTAAGAGCGACGGTGTCCTTGCTAGCAAAACTGCTAAGGTCAAAATCTAGAATCGCAACACTAAGACCATTCAAAGCTCTGTCAAAGTTAGAGTTCATACCATATACCCCGTTGTCTCTCAATATATGATCCTAAAACACTCAAGACTGGAACATAGAAGCTACAAAAGCCTATAAGGCAGCCTCTACTGCCGAGTACATACCAACTTCCCCAACTCTAATATGTAAATAAGCCACCCTTCATTTAAGGTTCCCGATAAAAGAACCTCCATCAACTAGGATGTATCCAACCCCTTTCGCAACTCTTTGTCAAACCAAATAGTTGCTTCATCCATATGAATATGTTGGCATGTTCTTAGGATAAAAAATAATTTTGAAATACTCATGCATGATCAAAGTAGAATAAGCTCACCATAAAAATTCCATAGTTGTAGTAGAAGATGCATTAATTCAACAACCTTGAAAGCTTTTTTCATGGACAATCCCTTGATAAAGCCTTCATCTCGACTAACATCATTTTCATTCAACTTCACCCCCAACATCAACCTCCCAATGTCCTGTGAGAACAAATTCTTATGAAGTTTACTATCATCATAAGAAAGTCAAAAGATCTGAGTCTTACTAATATTCAATTCGAGACCTAAACCTGAACTTGTCTCCTGAATGATGTCAAAGGGTTTTAGCCACCTCATGTAAATCCTCTATAATGGTCTTGTCATCAAAATACTAGACATATATAAGGAGCTTACAATTGTCTCTAACATGATGAATGTGTGGGTGTAACAAAAGAGCGAAAATGATTGACCCTAACAGATCACCTTGTTGCACTATGGTGACTGACATGATATGCCAATCCCCAAGATACAACTTCGTTATTTGGCCATAAAGAAACCAAACTCACAAAGAATAGATGGCCATTTCATCTTCACCTCGTACAATAAGGCTAATCGATCTACCATGTTAAAAACATTCGAGAAACTTATTGTGAGTATAGACAAAGAACCATTTATGAGTCGCTTGCTTAATAACCTTTTGGCACTATGCAAAATAGCATCAGCATCACCTGATACCCAATCTAAAAATGATTATTAATTAATTCAGGGATTTGTCTGAATAAGATTATTCGTGTCTAAACATAATTATTAATTGAGGCATGAATTATTTTGGATAAGTTTATCTAAAGAAATAGGTGCAAAATATGATGTCTAAATAAGATTATTAATTTAATAATAAATTTGTCTGAATAATATTATTTGAATAAACATATAAGGTAAAAAATATGATGTGCAAAATATGATGTCTAAACATGTTTATTAATAAAATAAGGAGTTTATCTGAATAATATTATTCTAATAAACACAGATATAAAATATGATGTCAAAACATAATTACTAATTGAATCAGAGATTAAAAAACACATAGGGTGTATCTAAATTTTAGTATTCCAACAAAGCGAAATAGTCAGTTTTAAAAACATATTAATGCACAACCACTTAAATTTTTCTTTTCAAACCCTCATTTTCACACACCACTCACTTTTTTAACTTTTAAAAACTTTAAACTTAAATTAAAGCCTTTTAGAAAAACTAAGTTCAAAATTTCTCTCCTCAATACCTTTTAAACCCTCATTTTCACACACCACTCACTTTTTTAACTTTCAAAAACTTTAAACTTAAATTAAAGTCTTTTAGAAAAACCAGTTCAAAATTTCTCTCCTCAGTACCTTTTAAAGTGTGATAAAAACCAAAGCAACAGTGAACAAAGTCTATAGGAAACAGAATGGGCATCAACATAGAAACATTCATATGTTACAACATACAACCACATTCTGCACTCCTAGTAGATCAATTCATCTGGATCAAGATTGAAGTCAAGTCTACTTTCAACAAGAACCAGCAAGACAATGATTTACAAGAAATTATCAGAATCATTTGAGTAAAAGATTAATACAAGAAAGTAAGATCTGATCCTCGAGATGATATTCAAGTAAAAGCAAAGTTGCAAATTCTATCATTACTTACACAACATTGTACACATATTTATAACAACTACTATATGTTATTATATGCTTGGATTGATATAAGATATAAAATCCGCCTTTATGATAATGAAACACAAACTCACATATTCATAATTTTAGACCAATTGTAGCAACTCCCTTTAACTTAAAAGAAATTTTGAGGAGACGTGTAAATACTTGACTCCTCAACAAGGCAATTGTCTTGATGTGTTGAGAAGACTAGAAAATGTCTAATGAAACAAGCCTAAAGAGACTAAAAAAATAATACTTGCAAGGCTTGAAGAGAAAATTGAAGAATAAGGTTTATTTTTTAAAATTTTAAAATAACAAAACTTGTTTGTTTGGTAGTCTAATCATATAGAATTATTTTTAAAAACTATTTTTATTTAAAGGTTTTAAAATTTTGAAAGTTAAAATAAGTTTTAAAGATTTTGATTTTTGATTTTTAATTTTGAAAATTAAAAAGAGAAGAAAAAAAATTATAGTCTAAATGAACAAATACTAAAAGTATTAACTAGATATATCTAAAATTAAATATTAAAAAACAAGTAAATACATTTGGAAATTTGTATTAAGATAGTAGCAATTATTTTTCTGCCAATATGATAATGAATGAACTTGCAAAAACAAAATTATTTATTGATGACAAAAAAAGAAGACGATCACATTACATTACAATGACATGACTTTCATCTTTCAGTCACACCTCCAACTCAAATTGACAAGATTAAGTTCAAGAACAATACAAACTTAAACATGAGTAACTAATTAAATCCACACAAAAAACATCATAAAAGTTACACTAAAATTCATTCTTCCATTTCATCTTCATCAATTTCCTCAATTTTCATTTTCTTAACTGCCTGAACAGCATCACTTTTTGGTCCATTTGGTATCTGTATCAAAATGTCTGACTTCACCCCAGTTTCAGCATTAACAATGCCACCATTCTTTTCTACACGGTATGCCAAGTCACTTCCCTTGGGCCCAGCATCTATAAATACAGTTGTATTCTCATCAATTTCTTCTTTTATAAGCATTCTAGAGAGTTCTGTCACCACCTTCTTCTCAAGCCACCTCCTAATTGGTCTAGCACCATACACCTACACAAGTCACAACAACAAAGACTGGTTAGTAACATTTTCTCTAATCAAAACGATTGAGTATATAAATGAATTTAACACTTACAGGATCATAGCTCTCAGCAAGAATTAAATCTAGTGCTGCATCTGTCACTGCCAATGCAATTCCTTTCTCTGCAAGACGACTAGCAACATCCTTCATTTGCAATCTTGCAACCTTCCTCAATTGTTCATGTGACAGAGGATCAAATACAACAACTTCGTCGAGTCGATTCAACAACTCTGGCCTGAAATGTCTTCTTACTTCTTGCATTACTCGGTCGTGAGCAGCTTGCATGGTGCACTTTCCTGAAAGTCCACTTAGGAGATGCTCAGCACCAAGGTTTGAAGTCATGATAATTACTGTGTTTCTAAAATCCACAGTTCTGCCTTGTCCATCGGTTAGCCTTCCATCATCTAAGACTTGGAGAAGAGTGTTGAATACAGATGTATGTGCTTTCTCAACTTCATCAAAAAGTACAACACTGTATGGCCTTCTCCTTACAGCTTCAGTTAATTGACCACCTTCTTCATGTCCAATATACCTGAAAATTCAATTCAACAAGTGAGCTATGAAATTCAATTCTAGTAGACCAAATACTTGTATGTTTAATCTCTATTTAGGCTTAAAGTCTAAAAGAAATTCAGGCACTGATCCATCAACTTACCCTGGTGGTGCACCAATCAATCTTGATACAGAGTGTTGTTCCATGTATTCCGACATGTCAATTCTTACTAGCTGATTTTCATCATCAAAGAGTTGTTCTGCCAGAGCCTTTGCAAGTTCAGTTTTACCCACACCAGTTGGACCAAGGAATAGGAAGGAACCAGTTGGTTGTTGAGGTCTTCCTAAACCAGCTCTTGATCTCAATACAGCCTCAGCAACAGCATTAACTGCTTGGTCTTGTCCCACAACTCTAATATGCAATCTGTCACCAAGTCCAACCAACCTTGCTTTCTCATTTTGGCCTAGCCTAGTTACTGGAATACCAGTCCATCGGCTCACAACCTCGGCTATCTGGTCAGGTCCAACTGTTTCTGTCAACATCAGGTTCTCATCGGTGTTGCCATCAGTACTACCTTCAAGGTTTTTGATTGCAGTCTCCACCTCTTCAATTGCACCATATCGTAGGTCTGCAGCTCTGGCTAGATCATACCTTCTCTCAGCCTCCTGTAGTGCAAACAGGAGCTCTTCACGTTTTTGTTTCAGCCTTCGAATCTCATCAATCCTCTCTTTTTCTTTGCTATACTTCATCTTCAGAGGTTGAAGCTTGTCTCTTAAGTCATCAAGTTCTCTTCGCACCTGCAAATAACATTAATAGTTAGAACCATGTCCTGTACTACAAAAAATACAAAACTTGCAACATTACTATGTTATTTATCAATTATTATCTAATATACATGGCAAATTTGAATTTGGAAGTCTTAGTTAAGATAAAAACTCAGCATCTATACTTACATCTACAAGACGGGCTTTGCTAGCTTTGTCCTTCTCTTTCTCTAGAGCATGAAGCTCTACTTCTAGTTGCATTCTCTTCCTTTCAAGATTGTCAATTTCTTCTGGCTGACTATCAAGTTGAACTCTCACATTTGCACATGCCTCATCAATTAAATCAATTGCCTTGTCAGGAAGATGGCGCCCTTAACAAATACAAAACACAAACATATACCATGTTAGCAAAGCCACAACCAAAATCATGCCCATCCAATACATAAGTAATCAAATATTAATAGAGTGCAAGAGCATACCAGTTATGTACCGACTAGACAACTGAGCTGCAACAACAATAGCACGGTCTTGAATTCTAACACCATGATGGCCCTCATATCTCTCTTTCAGCCCACGAAGGATGCTAATAGTATCAGGAACACTAGGTTCAGCCACATAAACTTGTTGAAACCTCCTTTCAAATGCTGCATCCTTTTCAACATACTTCCTGTATTCATCAAGAGTTGTAGCACCAATGCATCTAAGTTGTCCACGAGCAAGCATTGGTTTGAAAAGATTAGCAGCATCCATTGATCCTTCCGTACGCCCGGCACCAAGAACAAGATGAATTTCATCAATGAAAAGAATAACTTTCCCTTCAGCCTCTTCCACCTCTTTCAAAACAGACTTCAACCTCTCTTCAAATTCTCCCCTATACTTAGCACCAGCAACTAATGCACCCATATCCAAAGCAATTAATCTAACATCAGCAAGATTACTAGGAACATCACCTCTAACAATCCTTTGAGCCAACCCTTCCACAACAGCAGTTTTACCAACACCCGGCTCCCCTATAAGAACAGGATTGTTCTTAGTCCTTCTTGACAGAATCCTCACAACTCTTCTTATCTCTTCATCGCGTCCTATAACAGGATCAAGCTTCCCCGCTTGTTCAACCAAATCTCTCCCATAAGTTTTCAAAGCTTGAAAATTAGTATCCCCAGAAGCACTCTCAACTTTCTTCCCCTCTTTACCACGAAGCTTTTCAACCTCTGATTTAACCCTAGAAGCAGCAACGCCAGCTTCTTTAAACAAATCTCCAATTTGAGAATCCTCAAGAATTCCCAAAATCAACTGATCAACGGCTAAATGAGTGTCACCGCGTGACTTCTGAGCAGCTTGTGCTCTCCTAATAACTTTAATAAGAGAAGTGCTTCCGGGTACATCATCTGGTGGAGGAGATTGTGAAGGAAGTTTCCTCAATGCTTGTTTCAAAACTCTCTCGACAGCACGTGCAGATTCTTCACCGCCAACATTTGAAATAGATTGGAAAAAGATACCAGTGGGGTCAGAAATAAGAACGGAAGCAAGGTGTAAAGGAGTGATTTGAGCATGTCCAGAAGTTGAAGCTAGTTCGTGAGCACCAGCAAGTGCTTCATTTGTTTTGTGAGTAAATTTCTCTGGATTCATTTACCTACATTACAAAAATAAAACAAAAAATATAAATAAATAAATGAACATTCGAGAACAAAAAATAGACATATGAAAAGAGAGCATGTTATTGGAAAATTCGGAAACATTACAAGAGTTGAACATACCTTTGATTGCAAAAGAAAAGACACGAAGTTAAGTTTTCTTATCTTGGAAAGCAAGCTAGAATGAAGGATGATTTTTTTGTTGGAATTGAAAAGAGAATGTAGAATTGGGATTGAAAGTAGTTTGAGTTTGTTCGCTGTGAGAATGAATGATAATTACTGATCGGTGATGAGGAATGGGGGAGAAGGTGGAGTATTTGTTAACGAAGAAGTTGTGTCTGGATGTTTCTGGTAAAAGCAAAAGAAACTACTAGACTTCTCTATTCTATTCTCGTCTTTTCGTTACAACAACAACAGTACAGAAAATAATTATCACCGCTTCTTTTTTAATTGATTTTTCATTTTTCTACTAATCCAACATAATTTTATATATAATTAATTATAATGTTTTTATTAAACCATATTATTAAATAACTGAAATATACTAATTATTAATTGTCCGTATGAAATTATTTTATATTGACAATATTTTGTATTTTCTAAATAAATATTAGTATTTTAATTTTTAAATAGGCTAAATTTTGATCTAGTTCAAATCATCTCCATTTTGTTTTGTGATTAATTAGTATACTCTAATGGTGTAATACACGATGTATCATAGCAATTTATAAATGGTATTTTAAATATGATTTAAATAAAAAATAAAATTATAAAATTTAATGATTACGCTTATCAAAATAATTTAATTGATTAATTAAACATGTAATATATATATATATATATATATATATATATATATATATATATATATATATATATATATATATATCGTTATTATATATCAATTAAATGCTTTTATTTTTTAGTTTTTATCTCTTTCTCAGTTTTTATTAAAACATAATATGTATACTCTTTTTAATAAATGACACCAGTGTTTTAAAAATCGGACCGGTCATCGAACCGGTGAGGATACTGGGTCACTGGTTTATCGGTCGAACCACTGGGTCACTGGTCGAACCGCACGACCAAACCGGATTAAACCGGATAACTCGGTTGAATAGACCTGTCATTATATAGGTATAAAACCGGTCGAACCGGATGATTCAGTCTCTAAAAAAATATAATTAGTTTTTAAATTTTTTAAAAATATCATATCATAAATTCACAATTTCATAACTTAAATTCAAATTTTAAACAAAGGTATCACACATAACAAAAAATTACAAAGTCTAATTGCAAACAAAGTCTAATTACAACATAATCTAAACAAAGTCTAATTACAACATAATCTAATTGAATAGTTTATAACAAAATAACTCCAATATGTACCAAATTTAATTCAAAATAGGATCCTCCTAAAAAGAAAATCAAATAAAATTCAATATGTTTATGCTATTTAAAAAAATTTATTAGCAAAGATAACAAATAGTAAATAAAGTTTTTAATTTGTCACTAACGAAAAAAACTATGTGAGAATGCTATTTAAGTAATACACTACTAAATATATTAAAAAAAGTTTAAAAGAAATGTTAAAAAAAAAGTTTAAAAAAAATTTAAAAAAAAAGTTAAAAAAAAAACAAAAAACAAAACAATTAAACCGCCGGTTTTCCGGTTTTCCCGGTTTTCACCGGTTCCTACCGGTTTGATGACATACTCGATCCGATTATTGAACCAGACCGATTATCTGGCCGGTTCCCGGTTCGACCGGTCCGACCGTCTGGTCCGATCCGATTTTTAAAACACTGAATGACACATTTCAAATGTTATTTGAACCCCTAACTTTTGACATTGTATTTGATACGGTATATTAATGTGTCTGTGTATTTACTTTCAGTCATGTTATGTGTACACTGGTTTTCATACACCGTATGGCATGTACACCGTATGCATACAATTATTAAGTGCTGCACAAAAACCAAAGCATACAAAAAAAATTATTAAAAAAGAAAAATTTATACCTAACCGTCTTTTTATACGGTGTTAGTGTAACTTTAAATGTACACTTAGCATTTCTCATTTATTTTTTGATTCTATACTTTTTTTATGTATTTCAAAAATATATCAATATGTTTTAAAATAGCAATAAAAATATGAGCAATGCTATGCTTACACCAAAAGTGTACACCTTATCTTACACAATATAAAATACAATAATTATATGTATTTATTTGCATTGAAAAAGATGGAAAAAAAATTATTTAACATAATAAAAAAATGTGTAATTGTAAAATTCTAGTGTACCAATATCAATTCTCTAAAAATATATTACTTGTTCATGAATACAAAAACCAGAAATACTTATAATTTTGACATTTTAATATATTTTTTCTCTTACTATAAAACAACTTTGGTTAATAGTGTTGAAAATTTCATAATGATATAATTTTTTCTGAATCATCGATGATATCTAAAGAAGTGGAAGACATGAATAACTTCTTGGCATCAAAATGATATTTTAGTAAGTCTGTGAAAAACTCAGGTTACTTTTTGGTTTGACTTGAGAATCATATCATGTTTCTAAATCAACTGGGGTGAGTGGTTTCAACCTCCATTGATGTGTTGTTGCATTTTTTGTGGTTTTGATACTCCTGCAAGTGTTCTTGGATTGGAGAGTGCTAACTTCGACTAATGCTTATTTTTCTACATGCTTTTAATTTTGTAGTTTTGTTTAAGATCCTCACTTTTATGGTTGGGGTTCTTTTAGCCCCTTGTTTTTCTTCTTTGTTTTAGCTAATTTCAAGATAAATTGTGTTGATAAACAAGTGAGTTTTAAGTTTCACATTGTTTGAAAAAGTAGAGATTGAACAATTTATAAGTAAGAGAACTCGTACACATATCATCTTAAGATTTTTGTTGAATATGTGGTATCTTTCTCACTTATTTTGGTGAGTTTTTGACCTTTGTAGGTAAGTGTTTGACTCAATGTGAATGATTCTTCCTCATAATGACTCATTAAATGATATATAAAAATTTGGTTAATATAGTTATAGTTTGGTTAATATGTGTCTTGACATTAAAAATTAATTTGAAGTGGGAAAATAAAATTGGTTAACTAAGTGTAATAAGTTGGTTAATATAGTTCATAATTTAATTATTGAATGGTTGGCTTAAAAAAATAAAATTTTATCTGATAAATCAACTTTGATTAATGGTATGTATAAAGTTGGTTAATATAGTTTTTAATTTGACTAATGAATTCTCAAAAATTAAAAAAATTAAATAATAAAATAAAGTTGTTTAATGAAGTGTAATGAAGTTGTTTAACAGATATTAATAATTTAATTTTTAAATAGGCTAAATTTTGTTCTAGTTCAAATCATCTCCATTTTGTTTTGTGATTAATTAATATACTCTAATGGTGTAATATTACACCATGTATCATAGCAATTTATAATTTGTATTTTAAGTATGATTAAAATAAAAAGTAAAATTATAAAAGTTTAATGATTAAGCTTATCAAAATATTTTTATTGATTAATTAAGCTTGTCAAAATAATTTAATTGATTAATTAATCATGTAAAATATATATACATCGTCATTATATATCAATTAAATACTTTTATTTTTAAGTAGTTTTTATCTCTTTCTCATTTTTTATTAGTAAAAAATAATAATATGTATACTCTTTTTAATAAATGGCACATTTAAACTGACTTGAAAATGGTCAAGGTCATTATATTTTCAGCTATGTTATTTGAACCCTAACTTTTAAGTTTAACATTGTATTTGATACTTTATATTAACGTGTCTGTGTAATTTATTTTTTATTCTATACTCTTTTATGCATTTCAAAAATATATCAATATACTTTAAAATAACAATAAAAATGTTATCAGATTTTTTTTTGGAATAATCAGTTATAGAAAAAAAAAATACGCAATAACCATGTTTCATAAGTATTTACGCAATTAACCAAGTTTTAGAAATGACCAAAACGCATAAGCCAACTCAAATGGTGCATACATACAAAAAATAGGAGCATGCGCTGAAGGATAGAAAAACACTTAGAAAGGGGGGGTTTGAATAAGTGTAACTTTAAAACTCTTAAGATAAAAACAATTTGCACAATGATTTTTATCCTGGTTAGTTGTTAACTAAACTACTTCAGTTCACCCCCTTGAGTGATTTACCTCACCTGGGGATTTAATCCACTAATCAACCTTGATTACAATGGTTTTCCACTTAGATACCTTCTAAGTCTTCTAGAGTATTCTGATCACACCTTGATCACTCTAGGAACCTTTTACAAATTAATGTAAACAAATTCTTACAAGAGTATTACAATGCTTCTTAATAAGCTATAATCACAACTGTGATATTTCTCTTAAGTTCTAAGCTTGATTCTCACTAAGATATTACAAAAGTAATGTGAGGTTGAAGATGAAGTTTGATAGCTTTTGATTCAGCAGCGTTTCAGCAAGATTGAAAAGTTGTTCGTGAATTGGTAACCTTGCTTCTGATCAGAACTTCACTATTTATAGGCGTTTTGAGAAGATGACAGTTGGGAGCATTTAATGTGTTGCATGATCCGTACAGCATTGCATTTAATATTTCATTCTTTTGTCAACTACCTCGAGCCTTGCTTTTCCTGCTTTAACTGACTTTGCCTTTAATAGCTTCTAACGTTCCTTTTGTCAGTCAGCATAGCCTGCCATCTTGTACTTGCTTTTGATCTGATCTTTGTATATACAACGTTTGAATATCAGAGTCATTCACCTTGGTGCAGAGCATCTTCTTGTCTTCTGACTTTGAAGTGCTTCTAGCGTGATACCATAAGAACTTTAGTGCTTCTGCTTCTGAACTCAAGTTTTTTCTGATGCTTCAGTAGACCATGTTCTGATTCTGCTTGACCATCTTCTAATGTCTTGCGAGAGCATGTTCTGATGTTGCATACTTGAACCTTCTAAGTCAGTGCTTCTTGCACTGAATTGTGCATACTCGTTATATATTTCCTGAAATGGAAAATGCATAGGATTAGAGTACCACATTGTCTTATACAAAATTCATATACATTGTTATCATCAAAACTAAGAATATTGATCAGAACAATTCTTGTTCTAACATGCGCCACTTCATATCTGGCGCATTGGTGTCACTTTTACACGTGGCGCCGTCTCATTTGGCGCATGATTGTTAAAAAGTAAAGCATGTGCCACTTCATTTGGCGCATACTTGTATTCTTCATTTTCTATAAATATGGACCCAATACTCCACCATTCTTCGCACCTCTATTCTCTTTCTACCATTAAAAAAAATTCTCGTGACTTTCAAAATACTTTTCAAAAGGCTTGGCCACGTTATTTTTTCGGCGGTGAAATCCCCGATTAAAATGAAATTTTGGAACATCCATTTGATGAACCATCTTAAGAGGTCCTTGATGCGTTGGTTAGACGGGGATATTCAAGATTGCGAAGTCATTAGAAGGATTCAGCGACTTCGAACGGCCACCTCTCTTGCGACTGGAAAACCTCAACGTTGGTGGGACGAGGTCTAAATTGACACCGGCATAATGGTGATGATGCATGGAGATGGTAAAAGCCGTTGTTGTATACACCGAGCAAAGTCTCAGTCTTGTAAGCGGGAGATAGAAGCGACAATGCATCTTGATGAGCATACGCACATGCCGCAATAACATGAGAGCATGGCATACGAAAGGCTTGAAACTTTCCGCAATCGCACCAATGAGATGGCAATAGAACCCAATACTCTTGTATTTCCAGCCCCTCGTTGTGGTCAATCGTCTCTTTTACAATGAACTTATGGTTATGACGGTCGAATCTGGTAACCTTATGGTTGTTGGCTTTGGCATTTTCTTCCTTCATAAATTTCATACAGCTTTCGCTCCATAGTTGTCCTGATCGTAGCACTGCACTCCATTTCCCACCTCTTTTTGCAAATAGCGAAGCCATCCTAAATTAGGTTGAATTTACCAAAGCGGTTACAGGGAGGTTTCTTATGCCTTTGAAGACCCCATTCATTGATTCAACAAGATTCGGGGTCATGTGGCCCCATCATTGTCCATTTTCATATGACCTCGTCTACTTCTCCACTAGAAGGTTATCAACCCACCTCCTCGCATCGGGGTTTGAAAGCCTGATCTCGCTGCGGTATTGTTTGAATGAAGGTTGAGTTAATGCATATCCAACATTCACAAGAGTTTTCCGAAGAGCCTTATCTTTTATCTCCCACATGAAATTTTGTGCGATATGTCTAATGCAGTAGACATGAGTAGAAGGGGGGTCATGTCAGCCATTAGCAGGATTGTTGTATGCACTTTCACCACCCATGCACGTCATCGATCCACTAGCAACCAACCATGCCACCATAACGAACACCAAGACTAACAACTGCCACATACCCAAACTCAAAACCAAGAATATATATACCATACAACCAACAACGTCATGTGGGTCCATCCACCTCTTACCCAAGCCCCGACCTAGGCGAAGATCAAGAATATTCTCCAACCAACCCAACTTACACGCAACCATTCATTCGTTGTACCACCCAACCCACTCAATACACTCAACACACCCAAACCACTCAAAACACTCAAAACACCCAACACTCATCTGACTACCATACCCCAGAAGACCAATTTTCATTTTACCAAAATTATTCGAACGACCAATGCTACAGTCCCATGTATAACAGACCCCCACCACCATACCGACCAAACTTTGAGAACATGGGTAACCTACTTTTCAAAAGCGGGGATTCTTCTATGATGCATATCGGTCTCTTGGATTTTATAGATCCAGATTGTATTGATTTGTCGGGGCCCTCGACCCAACCACAGTAGGAGGAGCCTAGACAGTGGAGTACTAGGAGAGGACGGAGACGTGAAAACTAAAATGTATTATTTTTTAACCATGTAATCATAAATTTAAATTAATATTATCATTTTTCTCCTTTTATACTTAATATAAAAAAACAATAAAAAAAGAAATACAAGTATGCACCAAGTGAAGTGGCGCATCCTTTACTTTTTAACATGCATGCGCCAAATGAGATTGTGCCACGTGTAAAAGTGACACCAATGCGCCAGATGAAGTGGCGCATGCTCCTATTTTTTGCATGTATAAGCCATTTGAGTTGACTTATGAGTTCTAGTCGTTTCTGAAATCTGGTTAGTAGCGTAAATACTTTTGAAACATGGTTATTTGCGTATTTTTTTCCAATAACTGGTTATTCCAAAAAAAATCATGTCATCAACCCATTAAAAATGAATTGATACACTTTCTCAAAAATACCCTTCAACTTTTACAAAACTACAATATATATTTTTTTTAAACAAAAAGGATAAATATATTAAAACAAAACAGGATTACAAAAACACAAGAGGGGGACCACACCAAAACCTCTTAAGCATTAAGCCTTAGCCTAGGGGTACCATTCTTGTCTAGTAAGTAATCCTTTGTGATATCCTTTTGCACATAATTAAACAATGTAATCTTTTTGCTATTAAAACCGATATTTTCCAGGAAATCCGCACAAAAATTGGCTTCGCGGTAAATGTGAGTGATCCTAAAATCAATACTAAGCGTGTAAGCCCAACACAAAAGTCAACGAGATTTATGAAATTACAATATAAAAAAAGGAATTTCCATAAATTTATAAAATAAAAATTTATTCCTTCTCATAACCTAATGGTTTCTGCCACGTCTCTATTTTTAGAATTCAAACTCCTCTCCCAAGTTGACACGTTACCATTTTCCCATTTCAAATTCTAAATCACAGTTTCAATTTTTCGGTGTCTCTTTCCACAATTTTCATTTCTTTAGCTGACACGTCCTTTCCCTTCTCCCTCCCATTTTCTCTCTATTCCTCTTTCTTTTCCCTAAACCCTGGCGCAACCACCATTTTCTCTGGCCAACCCCACCTCAAATGAATAAATAAAATCCATATTCGTATTTCTCATCTCACGGGCTTCCAAATGAATCGGTTGAATTTTCGTTTCGAGCTATCTTGATGTCGACCATCGTTTCTCCTTCGCCGATCATCCGAGGTTTTGAGTTGTAGCAACTAATGTAAAGATTGTTATAGCTTCATCTAATGTAGTGGTGATAACACCTGAAAGCTTCAACGAACTTGTCTTGGATGAAACCAAAGATGTCTTGGTTGATTTTTATGTACCATGGTACTCTTTGTACTTGTTAGGATCCTGAAATTCCGAAATAGAAAATAAAGAAAAAAAGGAGTAAAACTTTAGGAAATAGAATGAATTTGATTAATGAAGAAATATAAAATGCAGAAAGGGATGAATCCCAATCTACCCCATAGCCATGCTTCTATAGAGAACAATATTCTCTGTCCATAACTAAAACAAATGATTTCTCCAAGATACCTCCATTCTTCCTTTCCGCACTCTTTATAACCCATTCTACCCTTTCTCTCTCATGTAACTAACTATCCCCTATAATTCTCTACTTTTGATTACTCCAAATGGCCCTAAGCCAATTGGGCTTATGTAACACCCCATATCTACCCCGCAATTATAAGCGAAAATTAGAGTGCATTTAAAAATATTCGTCAAATGATGGGATGTCACAATTCGACTTAACCAAACAAACATACTTATATTTCATTTAATAAAGATACATAGCATTCGGAATAAAACTTCATTCACCACTTACAACTTAAACTTATAAACACCTTTCAATTTAACTTAACATAAATGTCATCATGGAATACAACGATCAAATAATAACGACTAATCCCCCCGAGTGCTACGTATCAGAGCAATGGACACCAACTCGACTAGCCATAAAGCAACACAGAGACTTCACATCAATAACCTCGAACATCCACGACTAATCTTGAGTACCTGCCAATTTCCCATGGTAGGGGAAATATCAGCAAAGGGGTGAGATATCTTACAATATAAAGGAATGCATGATAAATAATATAGGAGATATAGATCATACATAATTTCACCACTTCGCATCATACAACATGTATCATAATTAACAACATTCATTGAGTCACCAACAACTTTCACATCAAGTTCAATGAGACATACATAGTCAATTATCACATATAATCAATAGGATAATTAGCACTCCATCACCAACTAGCATTCACATTATGCACACACAAATATTCAATTACGACTCTTATGCAACTCTACTTATGCAACTCGAACAATGCAAATGCATGTGGTACCATTGGAGTAAACTCCCGTCTCAAACATTGCCATTGGGCCATCGTCGTTGCCATTTTCAGGCTAATAGTCGTTGCCATCTTTAAGGCTAATAGTCGTTGCCATTATCAGGCTAAAAGATGCTTATGCAATGGATGCGACGTAATGACACACATCCACAAAAACACATAAACAATACGTCACAACGTCGTCTAAATCACCATCGAACATTATCAATATAATGTCGAACTTCAACAACAACAAAATCATCGTCATTCATAAGAATGCATCACTTCACAATCACGTCACTATGTTGCACACATCATACAACAATACTTCACTTCACAATACGTCACAAATACAACTTATCAACATTGACCATAGGGTC
Source organism: Vicia villosa (assembly GCF_029867415.1). Lineage (NCBI taxonomy): Eukaryota > Viridiplantae > Streptophyta > Magnoliopsida > Fabales > Fabaceae > Vicia > Vicia villosa. The sequence goes on from NW_026705180.1 coordinate 436,647, forward strand.
TACCGCAACAACGACAAATTCATCATGTTACGGTAACAACAATAATTCAACATATTACAACAATTAGCATATAATCATTCACACTCATCATGAATATCATATCACATATCATGCCAATAATATTATCATCAATTAACACCAATTCACATATTACATAAATACGATTCAAGTAACATGTTATCACTCATATATAAATCATACTCATAGTATTCACCGATTCAACATCTCATTAAACTTGTAGTAAACAATTACTAATACATTTGTGCACATGCTTAGAAATTCATTACGGTATACAATATGAACAATTGCAACATATTATATCCATACATGTTATTCACATTTCCTCAAGCCATAACACATATTCACATACATACATGTTATTAAAACATCCACATCATAATTAAGTTATCAAGTAATCATTCTCCACAAGAACATTCAAATAACACAAATTAACAACAAACATCACATTACACAATTCAAGGAACGACATAACACGGTTACTTCAACTACTTAATGAAAGCATATTCATTATTAATTATTTTTAAAGCACCATTATCTCAATAGCATTGCATCGTCATAAGAGAACACGCATCAAGTTATACTGCAACATGGTTACATCGATTCATAGCAAAGAACATACTTCACAGGTTAACACAACATAGTTCATCACTTAATCCTAATAAACATAATAGGAGACTATATCCTAGGAATCATTTTATTGCATCATGGTATAGTTCATTGCGTTAGCTTTCTAACGCTTTGAACGACGCATAAAACGGAGTTACAGATCAAAAGTTACAACATTTCAAAGTTTGGAAAATATTCTTGACAGCACAGTCCGCTCAGCGAAGGGGTCCAAAAGCGAAATACACACAAGGTCCGCTTAGCGGAGCACTAGCGACTCGCGACAGAAGCGAAGAGAAAAACAAGGTCCGCTTAGCGGAGGTGCGATTGTGCAGAAATTCAATAACAGTATCAGACCTGCATAATCTCCCTCTCCTCACCCATAACTCGTCCTAAACATCAATTAACCAGGTATAAGCACGAAATCTATCATCATTCATCACTGTATATCAATTAAAACACATTTCTAATCACAAATTCATGCATTTTGTTCATAAACCCTAACATTTCTACACAAAGATAATCCATGGTTCAACCATATAATCCAACCCACCATAAACATTATCATGCCAACCCTTAAAGAGTAAGAACCTCACCCTTACCTTAGCAAAAGCTTCATCTTTCCCAATGGAGTTCTTCTCCTCCCTTCATGCCATAACTTTCTTCTTTCTCTTCTTTCACCAAAATGAGTTATGTCTCTAAAACCCTAACTCTCTTACTATCCTTCTTTTCTTAATTGGGCTTAACCCACAATCCAAAATCATATTCTATATAAGCCCAAATCATAATATATCTTTAATTACTCAATTAATCCACATAATACACATAAATAAATAATCACATAACATAACGAATATTATTCCCAATAATATTCCACAACTACAATTGATCCATAACGCAAATAATACCATCTCACAATTGTATTTCTCCGACTAATCCGACCACAACTTAACTGCTCAAACCGACACATTAATCAAATTATGCCTTTAGAATAATACCGATAAATTCCGAAGTCGACTAATGCCAACGAATAAATCCTTGATCAATTTAATTAAATAATTAATTAAATTCGGGGCGTTACAACTTACACATACATATTTGATTTCTAACAATATCACCCCCTTAAAATGTACATTGTCCTCAAGGCCGAGAAAAAAGAATTCACTTTCTAATAGCTGCTGCCTTGTTACAACTTGCAATATTGAATAAACATTTTGGTTTCTTGATAAATTGTGCTTTTCCACTAGAGGCTTCCTCCCTTGTTGGTGCTGACACATTTGTACACTCATAGTATTGAATCCTCTCTTCCTTGTGCAGCCTGCTACTTTTTTTAACTTGCGGGAGTGCGAAATCCTCGAGAATTCATCAAATTGAAGCCTTTCAGAAGTTTCAATCGTGTTCAACAAATTTTTTCACCTGGGTTGTCGTGATTGCTCGGTGTTGGTGATTTAGAGTTGCGATTGAAAAATCCCTAATTTGAATTTTTGTATTTCTGGGTTAATGATTGTTTTCATCGTGTTCAACACAATCCCATTGCAGCGATAGTGAAGCCAAGTTGAATCAGAAAGAACAACTCCATGAACAACAACAATACAATCGAAGAAACGAAAAAGGAAGCGAAAAACTCCCTCCAATTCGATGGCTCAGGTGACGGTCTTCTTTCGTCCGCTGCACTTCTGTTTCCTTTCTCTTCTTCTTCTTCTTATATTCCCTTCTGGCTTTGCTTGTGCTGCTTTCGTTGTTATGGTGTTGATTTGTTGTTGGGAGAGTTGTGTCGATGTTGATGAGTCACTGTAGATGTGAGTAGTATGCTTGCAGGTAATGGACGCTGAAGTGAGTTTTGCTTGGAGGAAGATGATGGGTACCTTTGTAGAAATTTGGAGCTCTGTTTTTCCCCTCGTGTTATGGTTAGGATCCCAAAATTCTGAAACAGAAAATAAAGGAACAAAGGAGTAAAACTTTAGGAAATAGACTGAATTTGATTAATGAAAAAATATAAAATGCAGAAAGGGATGAATCCCAATCTACCCCAGAGCCAAGCTCCTACAGAGAACAATATTCTATGTCCATAACTAAAACAAATGATTTCTCCAAGATACCTCCACTCTTCCTTTCTGCCCTTTTAACCCACTCCACCCTTTCTCTCTCCTGTAACTAACTATCACATCTAATTGTCTACTTTTGATTACTCCAAATGGGCCTAAGCCAATTGGGCTTACACATACATATTTGGTTCCTAAGAGTACTCACCAATAACTTTCAAATTGTCATTTTAAAGCTTTAATTTTGATTTTTTGTTTGTTTTGCATTATTTTATGGTTAGTTAGTAATAGTTTGGGCATGCACTTTCATTTAATCGTGGAGTATTTGTGAAGATTACTGTTGTAGCTGCTTGATTTGGGAAATTCGATTGATCATGCTCATAGTTGAAAACACATCTAAGGTCATATTTGTTTAAGTGAGATGTCTTAAATAACCTGCCAACTGTTGCACAATTCTTTTTTCTATTCAACATGAATCATTTGCAAACTTAAGATATAAAAATCGACAACGTTTGTGTTCCTCTGTGTAATAGTTTTTGGAAGAGTTGATAATTATCATCCCCTCTATTTTAAGAGTTACCGGGCCTTGAAATAGGAACTCCCTAATGACAATGAAGTTGCTGAAAATCTTGGTCATGCTCTACTAGCATTAGAAAATTCTCGCATAGTGGTAATTAGTAGTACGACGTTAGGACTTGAAGTTGAAGTTGAAGATTTCACCACTTTAGACAAATTCAAAGCAGATATTGTTTTTGCTGGTAATCTCATTACTTAAATATGAACTCATCATTCTTCTTGCTTCATTTATGTTTTTGTGCATTTTGTTAAATTTTGAACAAGCAAGTATGTCTCAATTGTCTATTTAAGTTCTATATAGTTGTGAATCAAAATTTTTTATTTAAGTTCAAGAGCTTAATTTTTGTTGTGAAAAACGATACCAATAACAAAGTATAATAGGGAATTAGGGAAGAGAATAAGAACACAAGAATTGGTTATAACTGCTATTCTTTCACTTTCTCTTAAAACAAGATTACAAGTTTACAAGAATAACAAATAACCTCTCTCACCCTAAATTAGGATTTACAGCTTAGCAATGATGAGAGAATAGTATGCTATTTATAATAAAACCTAACATACTAACTAATGGGCTTTTTCAGCAAGGTCCATTACACAAGCCAACTTAATAAACAAGCTAACTTAACAAATTAGGGTTTAAACACTAAAACCTAATTTAACATGTTAACAACTCTAGTATCTTCGACATCTGCATGCTAGACCCATCTTCGACTACAGCATGCACACTTCGACACCAGCATGTGAATAATCCTTCGACTTCATGCTTAACTCTGTCGAACTGTCAAACCAAGAAGCTACCCTTCGACAATACTAGAGTTCGATCCAATATCTCACAAATCTCCACCTTGGACCTAACTCTACAACGTCAAGGGAACAAACTAGCTTTCTTCATGCAACTTTATCAACTGCATACAGTGGAAAAACTTGCAACTCGGCAATGTCTTGGTGATCATATCAGCAGCATTGTCTTCAGTCGAAACCTTCAGCACTTGGACTTCTCCAAGCTCGATTACTCCTCTGACGAAATGCAGCCTCACATCAATGTGCTTAGTTCGCTCATGATAGGCTGAATTCTTCGACAGGTGTATTGCACTTTGACTATCACATTTAACAGTGATACCTCGACCTTGAAGTTTTAGCTCCTTCGCAAAACCTTCAAGCCACAATGCTTCTTTCACAGCTTCAGTTAGGGCAATACACTCCGCTTCAGTGGTTGATAGAGCAACAACCTTCTGAAGTGTTGCTTTCCAACTAATTGCAGTGCCAAACATAGTGAAAACATATCCAGAAATAGATTTTCTAGAATCCATACAACCTGCATAATCAGAGTCGACATATCCTTCTATTACTGCTTTACTATCTTCACCCAAGGCTCCACCATAAATTAGGACTCTATTCAGAGACCCATTTATGTACCTTAAAATCCACTTCAATGCTTGCCAGTGAGCCTTTCCAGGATTCGTCATGTACCTGCTTACAAGACTTACTGCGTATGCTATGTCGGGTCTAGTACAGACCATAGCATACATCAAAGAGCCGACTATATTAGCATATGGGATGCTATTCATATAGGCTCTTTCGACATCAGTACTGGGACACTGATCAATACTCAGCTTGAATTGAGGGTTTGTTGGAGTCACAACTGGCTTCGAATTCGACATACCAAACTTTTCAAGAATCTTCCGTAGGTATGCCTTTTGAGATAAGCATAACTTCGACTTCTTTCTATCTCTTCGAATGTCAATTCCAAGAATCCTGGAAGCAGCTCCCAGATCCTTCATATCGAACTCCTTATTGAGTTCAGCCTTCACCCTCGTCACATCTTCAACACTGTTGCTTGCTATGAGAATATCATCCACATAAAGCAACAAAATAACAAATGAATTACCAGGTCGAAATCTGAAGTAAACGCAGTGGTCGAACTGACTTCTAATGAAACTTATGCGTGCCATGAACTTGTCGAATCTCCTATTCCACTGTCGAGGAGATTGTTTCAGCCCATACAAAGATCTCTTTAACTTGCACACATAATCTTCCTTCCCCTTTTCGACATACCCTTCAGGTTGCCTCATCAGGATCGTTTCATCTAGATCACCATACAAGAACGCAGTCTTCACATCCATCTGTTCCAGTTCAAGATCAAACTGTGCCACCATTGCAAGCAACATTCGAATGGACCTATGCTTCACAACAGGAGAAAACACATCATTGAATTCGACACCTTCTTTCTGAGTGAAACCCCTTGCAACTAACCTTGCCTTGTATCTTTTCGACGTCACTCCTTCAATTCCTTCCTTAACTTTGAAAATCCATTTACAGCTGACTAACCTTGCCCCAGCAGGTTTCTTGATCAGTTCCCAGGTATGATTATCATGAAGAGATTTTATCTCATCATCCATGGCCTTCAGCCATTCAGTCTTATTTCGACTCCTCATAACTTCCTTATAGTCTCTAGGTTCTTCGTCTAGAACCTCACTTGCAGAGATTAAGGCATAAGCTATAAGATCTGCATATCCAAGTCTTTGAGGTGGCTTGATGACTCTTCTCGACCTATCTCTCGACAATAGGTAGTCATCGTCAGTTTCCTCAACTTCAGCATCTTCTGCTTCTTCTTCGACTTCATCTGGGATATGCAATTCAGCATCAACATGCTCCACCTCAACAGGAATCTCTACCTGTTCCAGCTCTTCGTCAGATGTTTCTGTACTTCGACCAACATCATCAGTTTTCTTAAAAGCCATTTCAGCTTCATTGAAAACTACATCTCAACTGGTGATACACCTCCTATGACCTGGCTCTAGGCACCATAGCCTATAAGCTTTGACTCCTTCAGGGTATCCCATGAACATGCATTTCAGAGCTCTAGGTTCGACCTTGTCTTGCCTAATGTGAGCATAGGCTACGCAGCCAAATACTCTCAGTTTGTCGAGATCTGGTGGATGTCCCGACCAAACTTCTTCAGGTGTCTTCATATCTAACGCTATCGAAGGACATCTGTTTATCAGATATGTTGCTGTCGAAACAGCCTCAGCCCAAAACACCTTTGTTAACCCCGCACTAGTCAACATGCATCTGACTCTCTCCAAAATAGTTCGATTAAACCTTTCAGCCAAACCATTTTGCTGTGGAGTACCTGCAGTAGTTCTATGCCTTGCAATACCAGAGGCAGCACAAAAACTGTCGAATGCCTCATTGCAAAATTCAAGGCCATTGTCGGTTCTCAACCTCTTGACCTTTCTGCCAGTCTGATTTTCAACCAGAGTCTTCCAACTTTTGAAATTCTCAAAAGTTTCATCCTTAGTCTTCTGGATGAATACCCATAATTTTCTGGAATAATCATCTACTATGGATAGAAAATACCTTGCTCCTGAATGTGATGGACACCTTGCAGGCCCCCAAAGATCAGCATGGATGTAATCAAGGGATCCATGTGTTCTTTGTTTGCCTTTGTTGAACTTCACTCTGCAAGATTTTCCAAGTACACAGGGTTCACAAAACTTCAGCTTTTCGATTTTGTCTCCACCAAGCAGATTTTGTTTCCCTAATTCGACCAGACCCCTTTCACTGACATGGCCCAATCTCATGTGCCAGATTTCTGTTTTCGACAAAGGTTTCGTGGATGCAACATTTGTCGAACCACTTACAACTTCAGCCTCAAGGGTATACAAGCCTTGTTTCTTCACGCCTCTCAAGACTTCCTTCGAACCCTTCATGACTCTTAGGATACTTTTCTCTCCTTGGAAAACATATCCTTTCTTGTCGAATTCACCAAGAGAAAGCAGATTTCTCTTCAAATCAGGAACATACCTGACTTCAGTCAACAACCTTATTGACTCATCATGGAGCTTGAATCTCACAGATCCAACACCTGCAATCTTGCAAGCCTTGTTGTTTCCCAGCAATACTGATCCACCATCTTGATCACATAATTCCTCGAACAAGTCTTTGTTTGGAGTCATGTGCCAAGTGCAACCTGAATCCATAATCCACTCCTTCTTAGAGTCACTGCTTGAAACCACAAGAACATCAGATGATTCGAAATCATCTTGAACAATGGCAGCGTTGCCATTATCCTTACCTCCATGATATTTCAAGCGTTCAGGGAACACCTTTCTTGTGTGACCCTCCTTCTTACAATGGTAGCATCGAATGCCAGATGCTTCGCCACTGTAAGTCTTCGACTGGCTTTTGCCTTTCTTCTTGTCGAACTTACCATCCTTTCGTAAGAGTTTTCCTTTAACGGCCAAACCTTCGCCAACAGTCGAAGGTTTATGCTCCTTTCGTTCATTCAAGTCCTTAGAGTACAAGGCTGATTGAACTTCTTCAAACGTCAGAGACTCCCTTCCATACAAGAGAGTTTCTTTGAAGTGAGCATGTGATCGAGGCAAAGAACACAATAGTAACAGCGCTTGATCTTCATCATCGATCTTCACATTAATATTTTCAAGATCAAGAATCAGCTTGTTGAACATATCCAACTGCTCAGCTAATACTTTGTCTTCAATCATCTTGAATGAATACAAAGCTTGCTTCAGGTAGAGTCAATTTACCAGCGATTTGGTCATATACAAACTTTCAAGTTTCACCCATAACCCTGATGCCGTCGTCTCCTTTGATACCTGCCGGAGAACCTTATCACCAAGGCTCAACAAAATTGCGCTGTGTGCTTTCTCGATCATATTTGTCTTCTCCGCTGCCGTCAATTCTGCATTCATGGCTGCCTCTCCCTTCAACGCTTCCAAACAACCCTGCTGAACCAGTAGGGCTTTCATCTTCAAGCGCCACAGACCGAAATCATTCACTCCGGTGAACTTTTCAATCTCATACTTTGTTGAAGGCATCTTCTCCACGCTCACCGCACCAATTTGTTGTGAAAAACGATACCAATAACAAAGTATAATAGGGAATTAGGGAAGAGAATAAGAACACAAGAATTGGTTATAACTGCTATTCTTTCACTTTCTCTTAAAACAAGATTACAAGTTTACAAGAATAACAAATAACCTCTCTCACCCTAAATTAGGATTTGCAGCTTAGCAATGATGAGAGACTAGTATGCTATTTATAATAAAACCTAACATACTAACTAATGGGCTTTTTCAGCAAGGTCCATTACACAAGCCAACTTAATAAACAAGCTAACTTAACAAATTAGGGTTTAAACACTAAAACCTAATTTAACATGCTAACAACTCTAGCATCTTCGACATCTGCATGCTAGACCCATCTTCGACTACAGCATGCACACTTCGACACCAGCATGTGAACAATCCTTCGACTTCATGCTTAACTCTGTCGAACTGTCGAACCAAGAAGCTACCCTTCGACAATACTAGAGTTCGATCCAATATCTCACAATTTTAATTCATGTCCAAGTT